>NC_092710.1:334488267-334628948 GCF_047496885.1 Scyliorhinus torazame | reverse complement strand
CCCCACTCCCTCAGAATTCCCCCCACTCCCTCAGAATTCCCCCCACTCCCTCAGAATTCCCCCCACTCCCCTCAGAATTCCCCCCCACTCCCCTCAGAATTCCCCCCACTCCCTCAGAATTCCCCCCACTCCCTCAGAATTCCCCCCACTCCCTCAGAAATTCCCCCCACTCCCTCAGAATTCCCCCCACTCCCTCAGAATTCCCCCCACTCCCTCAGAATTCCCCCACTCCCTCAGAATTCCCCCCACTCCTCAGAATTCCCCCCACTCCCTCAGAATTCCCCCCCACTCCTCAGAATTCCCCCCACTCCCTCAGAATTCCCCCCACTCCCTCAGAATTCCCCCCACTCCCTCAGAATTCCCCCCACTCCCTCAGAATTCCCCCCACTCCCTCAGAATTCCCCCCACTCCCTCAGAATTCCCCCCACTCCCTCAGAATTCCCCCCACTCCCTCAGAATTCCCCCCACTCCTCAGAATTCCCCCCACTCCCTCAGAATTCCCCCCACTCCCTCAGAATTCACCCCACTCCCTCAGAATTCACCCCACTCCCTCAGAATTCACCCCACTCCCTCAGAATTCACCCCACTCCCTCAGAATTCCCCCACTCCTCGAATTCACCCACTCCCTCAGAATTCACCCACTCCCTCAGACCCCCCTCCCACTTCCTCCACTCCCCAGAACCCCACTCCCACTTCCTCCACTCCCCTAGACCCCCTCCCACTTCCTCCACTCCCCTAGACCCCCTCCCACTTCCTCCACTCCCCCCAGACCCCCTCCCACTTCCTCCACTCCCCCAGAACCCCCTCCCACTTCCTCCTCTCCCCCAGAACCCCCTCCCACTTCCTCCACTCCCCCAGAACCCCCCTCCCACTTCCTCCACTCCCCCAGAACCCCCCACCCACTTTCTCCACTCCCCTAGACCCCCTCCCACTTCCTCCACTCCCCTAGACCCCCTCCCACTTCCTCCACTCCCCTAGACCCCCTCCCACTTCCTCCACTCCCCTAGACCCCCTCCCACTTCCTCCACTCCCCTAGACCCCCCTCCCACTTCCTCCACTCCCCCAGACCCACTCCCACTTCCTCCAGTCCCTCAGACCACCCCCACTCCCTCAGACCCCCCCAGACTCTTCCCCTCCACTTCCCCAGACCGTCCTGCTCCCCAGATCCCCCCACACCCCCTCACTCCTCTAGACCCCCCCCCACTCCCCTGAACCCCCCCGCTCCCTCAGACCCACACACACCCCAGACCCACCCACTCACCGAGACACTCCCCAAGACCCCAAGACGATCGCCCCCAAGACCTCTCCCACGTCCTCCACTCCCTCAGACACCCCCACTCCCTCAGAACCCCCCCCCACTCCCTCAGAACCCCCCCCACTCCCCCAGAACCCCCCCCACTCCCCCAGAACCCCCCCCACTCCCCCAGAACCCCCCCCTCCACTCCCCCAGAACCCCCCCCCACTCCCTCAGAACCCCCCCCACTCCCTCAGAACCCCCCCCACTCCCTCAGAACCCCCCCCACTCCCTCAGAACCCCCCCCACTCCCTCAGAACCCCCCCCACTCCCTCAGAACCCCCCCCACTCCCTCAGAACCCCCCCCCACTCCCTCAGAACCCCCCCCCACTCCCTCAGAACCCCCCCCCACTCCCTCAGAACCCCCCCCCACTCCCTCAGAACCCCCCCCACTCCCTCAGAACCCCCCCCCCCCACTCCCTCAGAACCCCCCCCCACTCCCTCAGAACCCCCCCCCCCACTCCCTCAGAACCCCCCCCCACTCCCTCAGAACCCCCCCCACTCCCTCAGAATCCCCCCACCCCCTCAGAACCCCCCCCCCCACTCCCTCAGAACCCCCCCCCCACTCCCTCAGAACCCCCCCCCCCACTCCCTCAGAACCCCCCCCCCACTCCCTCAGAACCCCCCCCCCCACTCCCTCAGAACCCCCCCCCACTCCCTCAGAACCCCACCCCCACTCCCTCAGGACTCCCCCCCACTCCACCCCCCAACCCACTTCCCCACCCCCAACCCACTTCCCCACCCCCAACCCACTTCCCCACCCCCAACCCACTTCCCCACCCCCAACCCACTTCCCCACCCCCAACCCACTTCCCCACCCCCCAACCCACTTCCCCACCCCCACTCCCCCTTCCTCCACTCCCCCAGACACCCCCACTCCTACACCCCCCACTCCCTAGAAGATCGACCCCCCCCCACTCCCTAGAAGATCGACCCCCCCACTCCCTAGAAGATCGACCCCCCCCCACTCCCTAGAAGATCGACCCCCCCCCCCACTCCCTAGAAGATCGACCCCCCCCCCACTCCCTAGAAGATCGACCCCCCCCACTCCCTAGAAGATCGACCCCCCCCACTCCCTAGAAGATCGACCCCCCCCACTCCCTAGAAGATCGACCCCCCCCACTCCCTAGAAGATCGACCCCCCCCCACTCCCTAGAAGATCGACCCCCCAAGACCCCTCCACTTCCCCCACTCCCTCAGACACCCCCACTACAAAGGCCCCTCCCACTTCCTTCACTCCCCCAAGACCCCCCAACTTCCTCCACTCCCCAAGACCCCCCCCCATTTCCTCCACTCCTCAAGACCCCCCCCCCCACACCCCAAGACCCCCCCCCCGACTCCCCAAGACCCCCCCCACTCCCCAAGACCCCCCCCCACTCCCCAAGACCCCCCCCCACTCCCCAAGACCCCCCCCCCACTCCCCAAGACCCCCCCCCACTCCCCAAGACCCCCCCCCACTCCCCAAGACCCCCCCCCCCACTCCATGTGGAATAGATCAGACTTCCCAATCTGGGACACATGTTCACCGGCTCAATAACATCACAACTCTCTGTAATCAATAACACGATAATTTCATTTCATAGACCTTTCACACAATTAACAGAGTCCAGCTTCACCCTCCTGAGGTGTGCGTCAGTTAGTGTTACTTGGTGTGTGTGTGTGAGTTAGTGTTACTCAGAGTAAGTGAGTGAGTGAGTGTTACTCAGAGTGAGTGAGTGAGTGTGTTACTCGATGTGTGTGAGAGAGAGTTACTCGGTGTGTGTGAGTTACTGGGTGTGTGTGAGAGTTACTGTGTGTGTGTGTGTGAGAGTTACTGTGTGTGTGTGTGTGAGAGTTACTCGGTGTGTGTGAGAGTTACTGGGTGTGTGTGAGAGCTACTGGGTGTGTGTGAGAGTTACTGTGTGTATGAGAGTTACTCGGTGTGTGTGTTACTCTGTGTGTGTGAGAGTTACTCGGTGTGTGTGAGAGTTACTCGGTGTGTGAGAGTTACTCGGTGTGTGAGAGTTACTCGGTGTGTGTGTGTGAGAGAGTTACTCGGTGTGTGTGTGTGAGAGTTACTCAGTGTGTGTGAGAGTTACTGTGTGTTTGAGAGTTACTCGGTGTGTGTGTGTGAGAGTTACTCGGTGTGTGTGTGTGTGAGAGTTACTCGGTGTGTGTGAGAGTTACTCGGTGTGTGTGAGAGTTACTCGGTGTGTGTGTGTGTGTGTGTGTGTGTGAGAGAGTTACTCGGTGTGTGTGAGTTACTGGGTGTGTGTGAGAGTTACTGTGTGTGCGTGTGTGAGAGTTACTCTGTGTGTGTGTGAGAGTTACTCTGTGTGTGTGTGTGAGAGTTACTGGGTGTGTGTGAGAGCTACTGGGTGTGTGTGAGAGTTACTGTGTGTATGAGAGTTACTCGGTGTGTGTGTTACTCTGTGTGTGTGAGAGTTACTCGGTGTGTGTGAGAGTTACTCGGTGTGTGAGAGTTACTCGGTGTGTGTGTGTGAGAGAGTTACTCGGTGTGTGTGTGTGAGAGTTACTCAGTGTGTGTGTGTGAGAGTTACTCGGTGTGTGTGTGTGTGAGAGTTACTCGGTGTGTGTGAGAGTTACTCGGTGTGTGTGTGTGTGTGTGTGAGAGAGTTACTCGGTGTGTGTGAGAGTTACTCGGTGTGTGTGTGTGTGTGTGTGAGAGAGTTACTCGGTGTGTGTGAGAGTTACTCGGTGTGTGTGTGAGAGTTACTCGGTGTGTGTGAGAGTTACTCGGTGTGTGTGTGAGAGAGTTACTCGGTGTGTGTGTGAGAGAGTTACTCGGTGTGTGTGTGAGAGAGTTACTCGGTGTGTGTGTGAGAGAGTTACTCGGTGTGTGTGTGAGAGAGTTACTCGGTGTGTGTGTGTGAGAGTTACTCGGTGTGTGTGTGAGAGTTACTCAGTGTGTGTGTGTGAGAGTTACTCGGTGTGTGTGTGTGAGAGTTACTCGGTGTGTGTGTGAGAGTTACTCAGTGTGTGTGTGTGTGAGAGTTACTCGGTGTGTGTGTGTGAGAGTTACTCGGTGTGTGTGAGAGAGTTACTCAGTGTGTATGTGTGAGAGTTACTCGGTGTGTGTGTGTGAGAGTTACTCGGTGTGTGTGTGAGAGTTACTCAGTGTGTGTGTGTGTGAGAGTTACTCGGTGTGTGTGTGAGAGTTACTCGGTGTGTGTGTGAGAGTTACTCGGTGTGTGTGTGAGAGTTACTCGGTGTGTGTGTGTGTATTACTCTGTGTGTGAGAGTTACTCGGTGTGGGTGTGTGTATTACTCTGTGTGTGAGAGTTACTCTGTGTATTACTCGGTGTGGGTGTGTGTATTACTCTGGGTGTGAGAGATACTCGGTGTGGGTGTGTGTATTACTCTGTGTGTGAGAGTTACTCTGTGTATTACTCGGTGTGGGTGTGTGTATTACTCTGTGTGTGAGAGTTACTCTGTGTATTACTCGGTGTGGGTGTGTGTATTACTCTGTGTGTGAGAGTTACTCTGTGTATTACTCGGTGTGGGTGTGTGTATTACTCTGTGTGTGAGAGTTACTCTGTGTATTACTCTGTGTGGGTGTGTGTATTACTCTGTGTGTGAGAGTTACTCGGTGTATTACTCTGTGTGGGTGTGTGTATTACTCTGTGTGTGAGAGTTACTCTGTGTATTACTCGGTGTGGGTGTGTGTATTACTCTGTGTGTGAGAGTTACTCTGTGTATTACTCTGTGTGGGTGTGTGTATTACTCTGTGTGTGAGAGTTACTCGGTGTATTACTCTGTGTGGGTGTGTGTATTACTCTGTGTGTGAGAGTTACTCGGTGTATTACTCGGTGTGTGTGTGTGTATTACTCTGGGTGTGAGAGTTACTCTGTGTATTACTCTGGGTGGTGATCTGGCTCCTTACCTCCCGCTGCCCTCTCCTCTCCGCTGCCGCCGCTCTGTCTCTCCCACAAGCGCACTCAGCACCACAACAACCCCGGCTCCCGCCCAGCGCCACCGCCCAATGGCTCCCTTCGCATCGCAGCCTGGCTCCGATTGGAGTAGGTCATCGCGGCGTCATCGATTCCGGCATCCGATTGGTCATCTTGCGCCGTCCGTCACTGCGGGGGGGCGGGGACTGTTCCATCCGCCTCCCCCCTTGGCTCTAGCCAGCTGCCAATCGGTGGCACTCTGCCTCTTGATTGGTCCGCGTTGTGGGGGTGTGGAAGCCGGTTCCCCCTGTTGATTGGTACATCCTCGCTCCTGACGCCTATTGGTTGTTGCCCAGCGACGAAGCCATGTGCTCCTCGCGTGCAGCCGCGGCACTCAGCCAATGACGAGGCGGGGGCGGGGCCCTGACCTAGGCTGCTGGTCTGAGTGAAGCCCCGGGCTGGGAGTTGGAATGAGGGAGTTGTGTACGCAGCCTGTGCTTACTGTGCTATATCCCAGGGAACTCCCTTCATGCATCTGACCGAGATACATGTACCCGTATTCTCACCCATATACACCAGTACGTGCATCTATATCCAAAGACGCAATGGGGAAAGACCACTGTGTAAATTCTTTCCAGCAAATGTACACGGAGGGGCGGGTAACAGTGTAAAGCCCCTCGGTCTGGGCAACCAACACTCCAATGTACAAAACAAACATGACAATGTAAATATTTAAGAAGGAATTGTAACGTAAAGAGTGATATGTGTATGATAATATCAAAATTGAATGGAAGAAAGTCAAGGCAATGTGTAACTCTGCCGGAAATGTACAGTCAAGACAATTTGAAATGTTTCTGTAATGCTCATGATAAATTTTTATGAATAAAGTATATTTTTTTGAAAAAAAAAATCTATATCCAAATCCTCCTCCATCTCCGCACCTGTACCCATACTCACATCTGTACCCTTCTACCCCGAACTGCACCTGTACTCATTTCCTCACCATATCCACACCTGTGCCCATTGATTTGATTTATTGTGATTGAAGAGGTATGTTCCAGAAACATATTTATTGTCAGCGAAAACAGCGCGGGAGCAGAGAGAGCCGAGACAGCGAAAACAGCGCGGGAGCAGAGAGAGCCGGGACAGCGAAAACAGCGCGGGAGCAGAGAGAGCCGGGACAGCGAAAACAGCGCGGGAGCAGAGAGAGCCGGGACAGGGAAAACAGCGCGGGAGCAGAGAGAGCCGGGACAGGGAAAACAGCGCGGGAGCAGAGAGAGCAGGGACAGCGAAAACAGCTCCGGAGGAGAGAGAGCCGGGACAGCGAAAACAGCGCGGGAGCAGAGAGAGCCGGGACAGCGAAAACAGCGCCAGAGCAGAGAGAGCCGGCACAGCGAAAACAGCGCCGGAGCAGAGAGCCGGGACAGCGAAAACAGCGCCGGAGGAGAGAGCCGGGACAGCGAAAACAGCGCGGGAGCAGAGAGAGCCGGGACAGCGAAAACAGCGCGGGAGCAGAGAGAGCCGGGACAGCGAAAACAGCGCGGGAGCAGAGAGAGCCGGGACAGCGAAAACAGCGCGGGAGCAGAGAGAGCCGGGACAGCGAAAACAGCGCGGGAGCAGAGAGAGCCAGGACAGCGAAAACAGCGCCGGAGCAGAGAGAGCCGGGACAGCGAAAACAGCGCCGGAGGAGAGAGAGCCGGGACAGCGAAAACAGCGCGGGAGCAGAGAGAGCCGGGACAGCGAAAACAGCGCGGGAGCAGAGAGCCGGGACAGCGAAAACAGCGCGGGAGCAGAGAGAGCCGGGACAGCGAAAACAGCGCGGGAGCAGAGAGAGCCGGGACAGCGAAAACAGCGCTGGAGCAGAGAGAGCCGGGACAGCGAAAACAGCGCCGGAGCAGAGAGAGCCGGGACAGCGAAAACAGCGCCGGAGGAGAGAGAGCCGGGACAGCGAAAACAGCACAGGAGCAGAGAGAGCCGGGACAGCGAAAACAGCGCGGGAGCAGAGAGCCGGGACAGCGAAAACAGCGCGGGAGCAGAGAGAGCCGGGACAGCGAAAACAGCGGGAGCAGAGAGAGCCGGGACAGCGCCGGAGCAGAGAGAGCCGGGACAGCGAAAACAGCGCCGGAGGAGAGAGAGCCGGGACAGCGAAAACAGCGCGGGAGCAGAGAGAGCCGGGACAGCGAAAACAGCGCCGGAGCAGAGAGAGCCGGGACAGCGAAAACAGCGCCGGAGAAGAGAGAGCCGGCACAGCGAAAACAACGCCGGAGGAGAGAGCTGGGACAGCGAAAACAGCACGGGAGCAGAGAGCCGGGACAGAGAAAACAGCGCGGGAGCAGAGAGAGCAGGGACAGCGAAAACAGCGCCAGAGGAGAGAGAGCCGGGACAGCGAAAACAGCGTGGGAGGAGAGAGAGCCGGGACAGCGAAAACAGCGCGGGAGGAGAGAGAGCCGGGACAGCGAAAATAGCGCGGGAGCAGAGAGAGCCGGGACAGCGAAAACAGCGCGGGAGCAGAGAGAGCCGGGACAGCGAAAACAGCGCCGGAGCAGAGAGAGCCGGGACAGCGAAACCGGCGCCGGAGGAGAGAGAGCCGGGACAGCGAAAACAGCGCGGGAGCAGAGAGAGCCGGGACAGCGAAAACAGCGCCTGAGCAGAGAGAGCCGGGACAGCGAAAACAGCGCCGGAGGAGAGAGAGCCGGGACAGCGAAAACAGCACGGGAGCAGAGAGAGCCGGGACAGCGAAAACAGCGCGGGAGCAGAGAGCCGGGACAGCGAAAACAGCGCGGGAGCAGAGAGAGCCGGGACAGCGAAAACAGCGCCGGAGCAGAGAGAGCCGGGACAGCGCCGGAGCAGAGAGAGCCGGGACAGCGAAAACAGCGCCGGAGGAGAGAGAGCCGGGACAGCGAAAACAGCGCGGGAGCAGAGAGAGCCGGGACAGCGAAAACAGCGCCGGAGCAGAGAGAGCCAGGACAGCGAAAACAGCGCCGGAGCAGAGAGAGCCGGCACAGCGAAAACAACGCCGGAGGAGAGAGCTGGGACAGCGAAAACAGCGCGGGAGCAGAGAGCCGGGACAGAGAAAACAGCGCGGGAGCAGAGAGAGCAGGGACAGCGAAAACAGCGCCAGAGGAGAGAGAGCCGGGACAGCGAAAACAGCGTGGGAGGAGAGAGAGCCGGGACAGCGAAAACAGCGCGGGAGGAGAGAGAGCCGGGACAGCGAAAATAGCGCGGGAGCAGAGAGAGCCGGGACAGCGAAAACAGCGCGGGAGCAGAGAGAGCCGGGACAGCGAAAACAGCGCCGGAGCAGAGAGAGCCGGGACAGCGAAACCGGCGCCGGAGGAGAGAGAGCCGGGACAGCGAAAACAGCGCGGGAGCAGAGAGAGCCGGGACAGCGAAAACAGCGCGGGAGCAGAGAGAGCCGGCACAGCGAAAACAGCGCGGGAGCAGAGAGAGCCGGGACAGCGAAAACAGCGCCGGAGCAGAGAGAGCCGGCACAGCGAAAACAGCGCCGGAGGAGAGAGCCGGGACAGCGAAAACAGCGTGGGAGCAGAGAGAGCCGGGACAGGGAAAACAGCGCGGGAGCAGAGAGAGCAGGGACAGCGAAAACAGCGCCGGAGGAGAGAGAGCCGGGACAGCGAAAACAGCGCGGGAGGAGAGAGAGCCGGGACAGCGAAAACAGCGCGGGAGGAGAGAGAGCCGGGACAGCGAAAACAGCGCGGGAGCAGAGAGAGCCGGGACAGCGAAAACAGCGCGGGAGCAGAGAGAGCCGGGACAGCGAAAACAGCGCCGGAGGAGAGAGCCGGGACAGCGAAAACAGCGCCGGAGGAGAGAGAGCCGGGACAGCGAAAACAGCGCCGGAGCAGAGAGAGCCGGGACAGCGAAAACAGCGCGGGAGCAGAGAGAGCCGGGTCAGCGAAAACAGCGCGGGAGCAGAGAGAGCCGGGACAGCGAAAACAGCGCCGGAGGAGAGAGCCGGGTGATTTTAAAAGTGCGGGAGGAGAGAGCCGGGAGATTTTAAAAGCGCGGGAGGAGAGAGCCGGGAGATTTTAAAAGCGCGGGAGGAGAGAGCCGGGACAGTGAAAACAGCGCAGGAGCAGAGAGAGCCGGGAGATTTTAAAAGCGCGGGAGGAGAGAGCCAGGACAGCGAAAACAGCGCGAGAGGAGAGAGAGTCGGGACAGTGAAAACAGACAGAGTGGTGTGACTGCAAGGGAGGCAGGTAGGGGGATCCTGAGTTGAGGAGCCTCAGCCCTTGACCTTGTCCAACAGGTATGAGGTACTTGCTCCCTGTGTGGATGAGGAAGAGGGCTGTAGGGAGGATGCGTTGACTGACCACTGCACCGTGGTACAGGAACCCATTCAAGAGGGGGAGCAAAAAGACAAGTGGTAGTTGTAGGGGATTCTATAATTAGGGGGATTGATGGCATCCTTTGTATGCCAGATCGAGAGTCCCGCATGGTATGTTGCCTGCCCGGTGCCAGGGTGAGGGATATCTCTGATCGGCTTGAAAGGATTTTGGAGAGGGAGGGGGAGGATCCAGTTGCTGTGGTCCACGTTGGGACTAACAACATAGGTAAGACTCGGAAAGAGGACCTGTTTGGGGATTATCAATCACTAGGGACTAAATTAAAGAGCAGGTCCTCCAGGGTTATAATCTCTGGATTACTACCCGAGCCACTTGCCAATTGGCATAGGGTTGAGAAAATTAGAGAAGTTAACACGTGGCTAAAGGAGTGGTGCGGGAAAGAGGGATTCCATTTCATGGGGCATTGGCATCAGTACTGGGGCAGGAGGGACCTGTACCGTTGGGACGGTCTTCACCTGAACCATTCTGGGACCAGTGTTCTAGCGAATAGGATAAATAGGTTGGTCACAAGGACTTTTGTTATAACCTGCCTACTTACCATTGGCTGGGGACTAATGACTATCCCACAATCCTGTGGGAGTATGAGCCTCCCAATGAGGGGGCGGAGAAACCACTAGTAAACTCCTAGTATAAATAAAGCTGGCCAGTTCAGGAACCTGCAGGAAGGAGTATGTCGCAAGGGAAGTTACTGCTACTGTTATGTATATATGTTATAGTAAATAAATGTTATTACTTTGTATCCTTAAAACTCGTGCTGGATTCTTCGTGGCCCTTACAAAAACTTTAAACTAGCAAGTTGGGGGGAAGGGAAGTGTAAAGCTATGGACAGTATAATGGTTAATGGAGATCAAGGCAGCAGGTTACGTGACAGGTTATTATGTAGAGATATGGGTTCAAGGACAAGGAAAATTAGGAGAAAGGGTAAGAGGAAAAATACATTGCGAAAAGTTACTGATCAAGGTGTTAGGATTCATAACAAAGACATAAAAAACAGCATAAGTGTACTTTTCCTGAATGCTCGTAGTATACGAAATAAGGTAAATGAGTTGATGGCGCAACTCATCGTGAATGACTATGATTTAGTGGCCATTACTGAAACATGGTTAAAAGATGGTCACGACTGGGAATTAAATATCCAAGGGTATCAGACTATACGAAAGGATAGAATGGACGGTAAGGGCGGTGGTGTAGCTTTGTTGTTTAAGGATGGCATCCGGGCAATAGTAAGGGATGATATTGGTGCTATGGAGGACAAGGTTGAATCAATTTGGGTGGAAATCAGGAATAGTAAGGCGAAACGGTCACTGATAGGAGTAGTCTATAGGCCACCAAATAGTAACAGGATGGTAGGGCAGGCAATAAGCAAAGAAATAACGGATGCATGTAGAAATGGTACAGCGGTTATCATGGGAGATTTTAATCTGCATATCAATTGGTTTAACCAGGTTGGTAAAGGCAGCCTTGAGGAGGAGTTTATAGAATGTGCCTGGGATAATTTCCTGGAACAGTATGTAATGGAACCTACAAGGGAACAAGCAGTCCTAGATCTGGTCCTGTGTAATGAGGCAGGATTGATTAATGATCTCATAGTTCGGGATCCTCTTGGAAGGAGCGACCACAATATGGTGGAATTTAAAATACAGCTGGAGGATGACAAGGTAAAATCAAACACTAGTGTTTTGTGCTTAAACAAAGGCGATTACAATGGGATGAGAGAAGAACTAGCTAAGGTAGACTGGGAGCAAAGACTTCATGGTGAAGCAGTTGAGGAACAGTGGAGAATCTTCCGAGCGATCTTTCACAGTGTTCAGAAAAGGTTCATACCGACAAAAAAGAAAGACGGTAGAAAGGAGAAAAATCGACCGTGGATATCTAAGGAGGTGAGGGAGAGTATCAAATTGAAGGAAAAAATATACGAAGTGGCAAAAATTAGTGGGAGACTAGAGGACTGGGAAGTCTTTAGGGGACAACAGAAAGCTACTAAAAAAGCCATAAAGAAGAGTAAGGTAGACTATGAAAGTAAACTGGCTCAGAACATAAAAGCAGATAGTAAAAGCTTCTACAAATATATAAGACAAAAAAGAGTGGCTAAGGTAAATATTGGTCCTTTGGAAGATGAGAAGGGAGATTTAATAATAGGAGACAGGGAAATGGCTGAGGAGCTGAACAGGTTTTTTGGGTCAGTCTTCACAGTGGAGGACACAAATAACATGTCCTCCATGCCATATACCATGCCAGTGACTGATGGAAATAAGGATATGATAGGTGAGGACCTTGAGATGATTGTAATCACTAAGGAGGCAGTATTGGGCAAGCTAATGGGGCTAAAGGTAGACATGTCTCCTGGCCCTGATGGGATGCACCCCAGAGTGTTAAAAGAGATGGCTAGGGAAATTGTAAACGCACTAGTGATAATTTATCAAAATTCACTAGACTCTGGGGTGGTCCCAGAGGATTGGAAAGTAGCAAATGTGACACCACTGTTTAAAAAAGGATGTCGGCAGAAAGCGGGTAATTATAGGCCGGTAAGCTTAACTTCGGTTGTAGGGAAATTGCTGGAATCTATCATTAAGGAGGAAATAGCGGGGCACCTGGAGGGAAATTGCCCCATTGGGCAGATGCAGCATGGGTTCACAAAGGGTAGGTCGTGTCTGACAAATGGTAGAATTTTTTGAGGACGTTACCAGTGCAGTAGATAACGGGGAGCCAATGGATGTGGTATATCTGGATTTCCAGAAAGCTTTTGACAAGGTGCCACACAAAAGGTTGCTGCATAAACTAAAGATGCATGGCATTGAGGGTAAAGTGGTAGCATGGGTAGAGGATTGGTTAACTACCAGAAAGCAGAGAGTGGGGATAAATGGGTGTTTCTCTGGTTGGCAACCTGTAACTAGTGGGGTCCCTCAAGGATCAGTGTTGGGCCCGCAGTTGTTCACAATTTACATAGACGATTTGGAGTTGGGGACCAAGTGCAATGTGTCAAAGTTTGCAGACGACACTAAGATGAGTGGTAAAGCAAAAAGTGCAAAGGATACCGGAAGTCTGCAGAAGGATTTGGATAGGTTAGGTGAATGGGCTAGGGACTGGCAGATGGAATTCAATGTTGCCAAGTGTGAGGCTATCCATTTTGGGAGGAATAACAGCAGAATGGATTATTATTTAAACGGTAAGATGTTAAAACATGCTGCTGTGCAGAGGGACCTGGGTGTGCTGGTGCACGAGTCGCAAAACGTTGGTGTGCAGGTGCAACAGGTGATTAAGAAGGCTAATCGAGTTTTGTCTTTCATTGCTAGAAGGATGGAGTTCAAGACTAGGGAGGTTATGCTGCAATTGTACAGGGTGTTGGTGAGGCCGCATCTGGAGTATTGTGTTCAGTTTTGGTCTCCTTTCCTGAGAAAGGACATATTGGCACTGGAGGGAGTGCAGAGGAGATTCACTAGGTTGATCCCAGAGTTCAGGGGATTAGATTATGATGAGAGGTTGAGTAGACTGGGACTGTACTCATTGGAGTTTAGAAGGATGCGGGGGGATCTTATTGAGACATCTAAAATTATGAAGGGAATAGATAGGATAGATGCGGGCAGGTTGTTTCCACTGGTCGGGGAAAGCAGAACTAGGGGGCATAGCCTCAAAATAAGGGGAGGTAGATTTAGGACGGAGAGTAGGAGGAACTTCTTCACCCAAAGGGTTGTGAATCTCTGGAATTCCTTGCCCAGTGAAGCAGTTGAGGCTCCTTCTTTAAACGTTTTTAAGAAAAAGATAGATGCCTTTCTCAAGAATAAAGGGATTCGGGGATATGGTGTACGGGCTGGAGAGTGGAGCTGAGTCCACAAAAGATCAGCCATGATCTCATTAAATGGCGGAGCAGGCTCGAGGGGCCAGATGGCCTACTCCTGTTCCTAGTTCTTATGTACCGAAGTACAGTGAAAGTACCCAGTAACCCCATCCAACACTTAAGGGCAATTTTGGACACTAAGGGCAATTTTAGCATGGCCAATCCACCTAACCTGCACATCTTTGGACTGTGGGAGGAAACCGGAGCACCCGGAGGAAACCCACGCACACACGGGGAGGATGTGCAGACTCCGCACAGACAGTGACCCAAGCCGGGAATCGAACCTGGGACCCTGGAGCTGTGAAGCAATTGTGCTATCCACAGTGCTACCGTGCTGCCCTATTGGCCATGCTAAATTGCCCCTTAATTGGAAAAGGTGAATTGGGTACTCTAAATTTTTTTTTAAATGGTACATCGACAAACAATGATTGGTTACAGTGCGGAACAAGGGGCCAAACAAAGCAAATACATGAGCAAGAGCAACATAGGGCGTCGTGAATAGTGTACTGACAGGGAACAGATCAGTCCGAGGGGGAGTCGTTGAGGACTCTTGTAGCTGTGGGGAAGAAGCTGTTCCAATGTCTGGATGTGCGAGTCTTCAGACTTCTGTACCTTCTGCCTGATGGAAGGATCTGGAAGAAGGCAAAGCCTGGGTGGGAGGGGTCTCTAATAATGCTGTCTGCCTTCCTGAGGCTGCGGGAGGTGTACACAGAATCAATGTGAGGGTGGCAAGCTTGTGTGCGTTGGGCTGAGTTCACCACACTCTGCAGCTTCTTGTGATCTTGGGCTGAGCAGTTGCCATACCAGGCTGTGATGCAGCCGGATAGGATGCTCTCTATCGCACATCTGTAGAAGTTTGTAAGAGTCGATGCAGACATGCTGAATTTCTTTAGCTTCCGTAGGAAGTAGAGACGTTGTTGGGTATTCTTGACTGTTGCACCAACGCGAGTGGACCAGGACAGACTGTTGGTGATGGTGACCCCCAGGAACTTAAAGCTAACGATCATCTTCACTTCGGAGCCATTGCTGCAGATGGAGGGAGGGGTGGTGATGTGCTACGCTTACTGAAGTCAATGATCAGTTCCTCGGTCTTTCCGACATTTAGAGAGAAGTTTTTTCGGTAACCATGCAACCAAGTGATTTATCTCCCTCCTGTAGTCTGATTTGTTGTTGTTTGTGATACAGTCATATCATCCGCAAACTTATAGATTGAGTTGGAGTTAAATCTTGCAGCACAGTCATGTGTGTATAGGGAGTACAATAGAGGACTGAGTACACATGCTTGCGGGGCCCCGGTGTTGAGGACTATTGTGGAGGAGGTGCTGTTGCCGATCCTGACAGATTGTGGTCTGTTGGTGAGGAAGTCAAGGATCCAGCTGCACAGGGAAAGGTCAAGTCCAAGGTTGCAGAGTTGGTTATAAGTCTTGTCGGGATAATGGTGTTGAAGGTGGAGCTGTAGTCTACGAACAGCAGTCTCACTTGGCTGTCCTTGTTGTCAAGATGTTCGAGTGTTGATTGTAGAGCCAAGGAGATAGCATCTGCTGTGGACCGGTTGCGATGATAGGCGAAGTGGAATGGATCGAGGCCATCTGGGAGGTTGCCGTTGATCCGTTTCATGACTAGCTGCTCGAAGAATTTCATGATAACAGACGGCAGGGCCACCAGTCGGTAGTCGTTGAAGCAGGCTACCTTGTTCTTCTTTGGTACTGCTACTATGATAGTTTTCTTGAAGGAGGTGGGGACCTCGGAGCGGAGGAGTGATGCGAAGATGTTTGTGCAGGCTCTGAGTGCTCGTCCAGGGACTCAGTCGGGGCCCGTTGCTTTCCACGGGTTCACTTTCAAGAAGGCAGCTCTTACCTCTGAGGTTGTAATAGTGGGTATGGGTGTGTCCAGGGCTGTTGGGCGGGTGGCACTGATGTGTTGGCTGACTGTTCAAAGCGGGCATCGAACTTGTTCACTTCATCGGGGAGGGATGCTCCAGCCCCAGGATATTTCACCCGGCCTTGCTTTGTAGCCTGTGATCTTGTGTAGGCCCTGCCATAGATGTCGTGGGTTAGTGTCGTTGGCCTGGGACTCTAGTTTGATGCGGTATTGTCTTTTTGCATCCCTGATGGCTTTCCAATCGTTGTACATGGATTTTTTTTATACAGGTCAGTGTAGTCAGACTTGAAGCGCTTCCTTTTCCCACCTCTTGAACAGGATGGTGGCGATGAAGATGGAGAAAAGGGTGGGGGCGATGACACATCCCTGCTTGTCTTCAGTCTTGACCTCAAGGTTTTCTGTCTTGTTTCCGGTGATGAGGACTGTCGCCGACATCTTGTGGAGGAGTTAGAGGATGTTGATGAATTTCTCTGGACAGCCTTTGACAGGGTCTTCCGTAGCACTTCCCGATTGACTGAGTCAAAAGCCTTGGTCAAATCGATGAAGGCCATGTAGAGTGGTAGATGTTGCTCCTGGCATTTCTTTCGAAGTTGCCGAGCAGTGAAAATCATGTCCGCTGTTCCACGTTTTGGTCAGAAACCACACAGACTTTTGTGATGAATGTAGACATTTCCGATATGCACAGTGGTTAGCACTATGGCTTCTCAGCATCAGGGTCCCGGATTCGATTCCCGGCTTGGGTCACTGTCTGGGCGGAGTCTGCACGTTCTCCCCATGTCTGCGTGGGTTTCCTCCGGGTGCTCCGGTTTCCTCCCACAAGTCCTGAAAAACGTGCTGTTAGGTGAATTGGACATTCTGAATTCTCCCTCTGTGACCCGAACAGGCACCATGATGTGGTGACTAGGGGATTTTCACAGTAACTTAATTGCAGTGTAAATTTAAGCCTATTTGTGACATTAGTAAAGATTATTATTGTTATATCTATACATTTATACTCATCTTTCCAACTCTATCCATATCTGCACATTACCTGATCATGTAGCTGCTGTATATGTGCCTGCATCCACTTAATTTTGCTGTATCTGCACCTGTACCCATATCTGTAATAATAGCAGTAACTGTACCTTCTAATCTTTCATCAATTACCCTATTAAATCTCTTATACGTTTAGATATCACTGTGGTGGAATCATAGACTGCTTGCTGCACAGAACAAAACCATTTGGCCTGTTGCATCTGTGCCAGTTCTGTCTTACTCCTCCACATTTTCCCCATTGTCCTGCAAATTTTTCCTCTTCAGATAATGATCCAATTCTATTTTGAAGCCACAATTGAATCTGCCTCAACCGCATTCTCGAGCACTGCATTCTCGATCATAATCAATTGCTGCATGAGTGAGTTATTCCTCATGTCACCATTGCTTCTTTTGTCAATCACCTTAAGTTAGAGCGCTCTGGTTCTCGATCCTTCCACCAATGAGATAGTTCCTTCCTGTCTACTCCGTCTCGACCCCTCATGATTTTCAATACCTCTATCAAATCGCCTCTCGATTTTCTCTTCTCCGAGACCAGTCCCAGCTTCTCCAATCTATGTACATAACTGACCACCTCAACCTTGAAGTTAGTGAAAAACTCTTTGTTTCTCAAGAATTTTCTCATAACCTGCTGTTTTCCTTCCTGGTCTACCTCCAATGAATCTTCAGCATACCGTTGTGACTCCAGCATCCCACCTGTTTTGGATCACTTAACCCCACTCAACATCAGAACCCTGCTTTTGAATTTGCTCCTTCAGATACTTTGAGGCCTAGATATACGATACAAGTAAATGACCTGTGGTAATACCAGGTATTGCAGTACCTGAGAGGTGGATGCCCATTGGCCAGACCTAGGAGTCTACCATTGGCCAACGTACGTAGCTCCGCCCTGAGAGGGGGGGTATAAGAACCCATGCCGTCCCAGCAGCCTGTATCGGAGCTGCTGTGTACAGTAGCTGATTAGAGCTGATTAGTATGACTCCCCTTGTCTCACGAGTAATTGATTGTGCATCATGACCTTTAATCCAAACAGCAACATATAAATGTACAAACATACGATTAGGAACAGGAGTAGGCCACTCGGCCCCTCCAGTCTGCTTCAATAAATTCTTGGCTGATCTGATTGTAACCTCAACTCCACGTTCCCGCCTACCCCCAATAACCTTTCACCCTTTGTGTTATAACCTGACAGGAGGCTATGGTGTCTGCAACCTCAGAGTCCCTGTGGCCTCACCTGAGTATGACCTCCCTAGGTGAGGGCACGGAGCTACACCCTTTAGCCAGGGGCCGCATGGGACATAAATACCCCGGCCCAAGTGTGGGCCGGGCACGGGAGACCCTTCGGGGAGTAGGAATTGTAATATAGTTGGTAAAATGAACTTGAGTTTTTCTTACAGTCATCGTTTCCGTGTGGCCGCTTGCCTGGAACTTTACACCTTGTTTATCTATCTAGCACTGCCAACAAAATATTTAATGATTCTACTCCCACTCACCGCCTTTTGAGGAAGAGAGTTCCAAAGGCACACAACCCTTTGAGAGAAAACAATTCTCCTAATTTCTGCCTTAAATGCATGTCTCCTTACTTTTAAACTGTGACCCCCTGGTTCTAGATTCCCCCACAAGAGGAATCATTCTCTCCATATCGACCCTGTTGAGACCCCTCAGGATCTTATATGTTTCAATCGAGTCGCCTCTTACTCTTCTAAACTCCAGCGGGTACAAGCCGAGCCTGTCCAATCTAATGGGACCTTCCCCAAATCCAGGGAATTTTGGAAAATTAAAACCAACGCATCAATGATCTCACCAGCCACTTCTTTTAAGACTCAATGATGAAGTCCATCGGGATTAATGGGGCTTGTCAATCTGCAGCTCTAACCGTTTACTCAATGCCACTTCTCTGGTGAGTGTAATTCCCCTGAGTTCCTCCTTCTCTTCCACTCTCTGATTCACAGCTGTTTCTGGGATGTTCGTGTATCCTCCATAGTGAAGACCGATGCAAAATACTTGTTCAATTCATTTGCCATCTCCTTATTTTCCAGTATTAATTCCCCAGACTCACTTTCTACAGGACCAACACTCACTTTGTCAACTCTTTTCTTATTTAAATATCTATAGAAACTCTTTTTTTTTTAAAATGTAGAATACCCAATTATTTTTTTTCCTATTAAGGGGCAATTTAGCGTGGCCAATCTACCTAACCTGCACATCTCTGGGTTGTGGGGGTGAGACCCACACAGACGTGGGGAGAATGTGCAAACTCCACACAGACAGTGACCCGGGGCCGGGATCGAACTTGGTTCCTCAGCGCAGTGCTAACCACTGCACCACCGTGCCACCCACTATATATAAACTCTTACTATGCGTCTTTATATTACTAGCTAGCTTCCCCTCCTACTCTAATTTTCCCCTCATTAATCATTTGGTTATTCTTTGCTATTTTTATATTCTGTCCAATCTTTTGACCTTCCATCAACCTTTGCATAATTATACACCTTTTCTTTAAGTTTGGTATTATCTTTATTAATTAACTATGGATGGTTAATTCTTCTTTCTCTCAAACTGAATGGAAAATGCAATCATATTCTGGTTGGTGCCACCTAGGGGGGTGTCTTCATTGTGACGCAATTAATTAATCCTCCCTTGTTGCACAATACCTGGTCTATTATAGTCTGCTCTGTGGTTGGTGATGTTGTTCTCAGAAACTATCCCAAAAAGATTCTATGAATTCCTCATCTGAGCTAACTTTGCCCATCTGATTTTCCCAGTCTATATGTAGGTTAAAATCCCAGCCACAACGCTGTTGAGGACTCTGTAAGCCAACATTTATGGAACTGCAGAATAAAAACAGTGCAGGTATCCGGAGATTGCGAGCTCCAAATTGCCCCCACCAGCAGATTTGTAACGGTGTTGCCCATGGGCGGTATGGGGACTCTTTGTTACATTTGGCTGCCAACCTGTTCCTTAAAGGCCATTGCCACGCAAGCACTTCCTGTGTGGATCCAGGAAACCCTGGCCATGGCACAACTAGAAACCAGTAAAGTATAAACTTGAGCACTGAGTCAGAAGAAGCCGGAATGACCTTGAGCAGCCGGGAAATTAGACGATGGGGACTTTCCAAGAGAATTATCTCATTTCAGGATGCACAACTTGGTAATGACTGAGTCTCTGATACTTCGCACACTAATGGAAAAGAGTGTAATGGTCACCAGCATAGACACAGAGCTGCTGCCAGCTGAGGAGACAATGCCAAATACTCAGCAAAACTCTGGCCTTCATTCCATCGACCTTGTCAGCTGCTACTTTGGACGTACACTCTTCTGACAGTAAGCTATTTTTCACCTTCTCCCTCCTCTATGACACTACATCCTAAGTATGGACAGCGGGGTGGGGGGAGAGATAAACTGAATCTCTAATTCCCCGTTCCTTCTCTATCCATAATCAGTGCCGTTAGTGTGCAGTCAATTTAAAAGTGTTACGACCAGTCTCCAGGTGAGGTCCTAAAATGTGTGCCCTCTGTCCGCTCTGCTCCGGATGCAATCCCAATTTATTATGCTCCTGTGTGAGGAGGGATTGACTGGCTCTATTTCTGTTTTCAACCCCCTTGGTTTGTCAAAGATTACTTCCCTCGTGGATACCGTTTACCATTCGAAATGTAACTATGTTTTGAAAGGAGCCAATTTAACCAGGCTTTCTTGAGTTAATGAAAGAGTTTATTAGTTACTAAACACAAGCAAAATCATTTTTAAAATATGCATATATATTCGCACAGATTAGAAATTATAGCTAAAGGAATAGAGTATCAAAGTACGGAAGTGTTGCTGCAACCATACAAGGCATTGGAGAGACCGCACCGGAGTACTGGGTTCAGTTTTGGTCCCCTTCCTGTTAATTCCCCATATTTGCCCTTTCTTTTGTTTTGCCGTTTTTATTTTGATCCAGGGATGATTAGTGGACATGTCTCTTTTAGCCAAGCAGCCTATAACTTTAATTCAAGCAGAACAATCCAGGCATTTAAGGAGCGATCACTTGCTGTTTTAAGCTGGAGCTGCAGACTTTTTGGCACCAGTGCGAGAGATAGAGTTGGGACTCAGTTTGATTGATTGGCTCGTGGCCAATGAATTGGCCCGAAAGTCAGCGCTCTGCCCGGTAACAGGTGGCGATTGGATCTTTTCTCATTTGTATGGTTTTCAGAATCTAAAGGTTTCAGTTTTGATTCTGGCAACACAAAGAAAAGGTCCAGCTAACTCTCTCCAGAACACTGCTGTGAGCTCTCTCTCTCTTTCCAGAAAGTCTGTGGGGGCAGTATTCCTGAAATTGCAGAGGCCTGAATACAAACCACAAAGAAATAAGACGCCTCTCCAGGAAAGTTGTGAGCACTGCTTTTTCCTAAACCACAAAGAACCTGAAAGAATGGTTCGATAGAAAATACGATTGCAGGCTGCAAAACAAATACTTTTATCTGCAATCTTACTGTAATGAAAGTGTGCTAAAACCATAATCTGAAACAAAGGCTCTTTTTCTTTTCACTTACGATTTTTACCCCTTTCCACCTCTCTGTGTCTGTCTGTCTTGTGCATGTGTATGTGTGCGTAGAGGGTGGGGAGCAAGTTAAAGTGGGAGTTAGGAATTAGTTAATCATTAACCAACAGTATCTGCTGCATATTTCATTATAGTTCTTGTTATAAATAAACATTGTGCTTACATTTACAAACCTGGTGACTGTAATCATTGGATAGCCAAGGGCCAAAGACTTTAGGTATTTTTATAAGAATTATTGGTTCATTCACTTGTAATGTGACTCCGGGACAAGTGGGGCGGGAGAATGGAGATGAGTCTGCGGAGCAGACTCGATGGGCCGAGTGGCCTAATTCTGCTCCTATGCCTTATGGTCTTATGGGGCTGGAATACCTTTGCTCCATCAGCAAGCAGGACCCAGACCTTCCTGTTGCTGCCATTTCAACTCACCGTCCTGCTCTCACGTCCACATGTCTGTCCTAGACCTGCTGCAATGTTCCAGTGAAGCCCAGCGCAAACTGGAGGAACAGCACCTCATCTTCTGATTAGGTACGTTACAGCCTTCCAGGCTTAACATTGGGTTCAACAACTTAAACTGTGAGCTCTCTCCCCCACCATCAACCCATTTTTATTTCTATTAATTTATTTTCATGAAGTCTGTTTTTCCCTCACCATTGTTTCACCCCCTCACCCACCCCATCCCATTTAGCCTATCCGTCCCCGGTTCCTAGTTGCCCTTTGACACACTGCTCACCTTTGTTTTGCCATTCTCACATTCTAATCTCTTTATGTGCACTATCTGCACCTTTCTTAGCCTCAATCACCCCATTTATATTCCTTGTCAAGCACCACCTATTGCAGGGCCCTATCCAGCCCCACCGCTCCACGCCACTCCCCACTACAGTATAAATCTGACCCTATTCCCAGTTCTCTCCAGCTTTGACAAAGAGTCATCCAGAATCGAAACGTTAGCTCCCTTCTCTCTCGCCACAGGTGTTGTCAGACCTGCTGAGATTGTCCAGATTTTCAATTTTGACTCCAGCGTTGTGTTTAAAACAAATACTGCAGCAATGTTGGTCTGACCCAGGCCACCCCAACCCTGAGGGGGACACCCTAAATCCACCAAGTCGCTCGCCGTTACTCCCACTGGTCCTGGCAGCTAGCCCCCAAGCAAGCGCCACAATTTTTAACAGTGTTTCAAAACTTGCTTACATTCTCTCTCCCCCTCAGCAGCCATGGTACCCAGTCCCTGTTTGTAAATGCCTGCAGTAAACCGTGTCCAGGTGACTTCCGCCTGAGAGGGGCGAAGCATCGCAGAGGCCTGGAGCAAAGTGGGTCAAACGCGCTAAATACATTTAAATGCAAGCAAAAGCTGGCTTTGCATGTTGCTGCTGGCACGGGGCTCAAACCTTGTTATCGCCACCAGCGGGGGACCGGAGAATGGTGCCCGAATCGGCGCCGGGCACGGACCTCGATTTTGGCTGGAAGCCGGATTCTCCGCCCGATCACGGTTCGTGTTTGCGGTATCGCGAGGTGGAGAATTTCTCCGAAATAAGACTCCAAGGTTGTGAACTGACTGCTTGACGCTCAGACATTTGCCAGGGAGAAGAACGGAGTTCGTAGCTGGGGAACAGATGTTGAAGTGGTTAAAATGGTTACGTTGGTCATTCCCAGGATACTTCAGGTTTTGTCTCACATTTAGAAAGAGAAAGCTTTGTTAGATTGAAGAGGATCAACTTCCGGTGGTGGTCATGCGTTAAACGGCCGTGTACTTGGTGGCTCCCGCACGGCAAACTTTTACCTGCCCAGAAATCCCGGTCGGTCCTTTGAATGCGGCCCCGAGGTCCCGATTCCTGCTGGTGAAGGTGTCGGCAATTTTTGGCGCAGGGTCCGGAATGCATGCAACGAAGAGTAATGGTGGGGAGTGGTGGTGAGGGGTGGGGGCGGGGGGGGGGGGGGGGGGGGGGGGGGGGGGGGGGGGGGGGGGCGGGGGGGGGGGGGCGTGGCTGCAGGCAGAATGCGAGGCACTGGAAAGCACGTGTGATGAATGGTTATTCGGTTATTGTATTACTGTACCCTTATCATCATGTAAGGTGATGTCCCCTTTAAGACCGGGCTTGGAATCCTGGGGGATTCCGGCTCCGGCTCCGCCCACCTGGGAGTCGTATATAAGGGGCCACCTTGCAGGCGGCACCCAGTGAGCACCCGTTTCGGCACCAGGCTAGTTCTTAGCTTATTAAAGCCTTCCTTACCGTTTTACTCTCTAGCGCCGTTATTGAGGGTACAACAGCGCGGTTGAGGGCATGATGGAGGCAGGCTCCAGAGCCGGCACTTCTGGCCCAATGGTCTATTGCTTCTTCAGTAGACTTTTTTAACTGCTCAGCTCCAGAAACGGAGGTTGGAAACCTCTGAAGAGCTGGTAAGAGCTATTGATCCGATTAAGGCGGCAATGGAGAGAGTTGTGCAGCGATTAGAGGCTCAGGGGCGTCGCTTCAGATAATCATAGAATCATAGAATTTACAGTGCAGAAGGAGGCCATTCGGCCCATCGAGTCTGCACCGGCTCTTGGTAAGAGCACCCTACCCAAGGTCTCCACCTCCACCCTATCACCATAACCCAGTAACCCCACCCAACACTAAGGGCAATTTTGGACACTATGGGCAATTTAGCACGGCCAATCCACCTAACCCGCACATCTTTGGACTGTGGGAGGAAACCGGAGCACCCGGAGGAAACCCACGCACACACGGGGAGGATGTGCAGACTCCGCACAGACAGTGACCCAAGCCGGAATCGAACCTGGGACCCTGGAGCTGTGAAGCATTTGTGCTATCCACAATGCTACTGTGCTGCCCGTGGAGGAGTCCGTCGCCGACCACGAGACCGGCTGGTCCCGGTGGAAGCAGAGCTTTCCTTGATGGCTGACAGCTTCAAAATAGTACATGACAAGGTGGACAAGTTGGGGAATGGAGAGCGTCGGCAAAATATCCGAATAGTGGGTCTGCCGGAGGGGTTCGAGGGCTCGTAATCTTTGGAATATGTCGCCCAGGTGCTGCAGAAATTGGTAGATTAAAAAGTTTCCAGCCAATGTTTTGGCATGTTGTTGGGTCAGTTAATGGTGCAGATATACAATGAAGCGTTGGACAGGGGCTCCCCCCCCCCCCCCCCCCCCCCCCCCCCGCCCTCCAATGTTGTCACAGGCTTCCAATTCCCTCATCCCCAAAAAAAGGACAAAGATCCTGAGCACTGTGGATCTTATCCTCCGATTTCACTCCTAAAAGCTCCTGGCTAAAATCTTGGCTACCCGTATTGAGGGATGTGTGCCGGATGTGGTTGGAGAGGACCAAACCGGGTTCGTAAAAGGCAGATTGTTAGCGACCCAATATACGGAGATGACTGGATGCTATCATGAAGCCCACAGGAGGAAGCCAGGTGGAGGTTGTGGTGTCAATGGATGCAGAGAAGGCATTTGACCGAGTGGAATGGGGGCACCTATTTGACATTTTGGAGCGATTTGGGTTTGGACAGGGATTCGTGAACTGGGTTAAGCTGTTGTATAAAAGCCCCGAAAGCAACCACCTCCACTAACGGGCTTAACTTTGAGTATTTCACTTTGCAGCGCGGGACGAGGCAGGGATGCCCACTCTCCCCTCTGCTCTTCACCCTTGAGATTGAGCCATTGGCAATGGCTCTTTGGGCGTCTGGGGCATGGAGGGTTTGGGTGTGGGGGGTGGTGGGTGGGGGCAGGGGGGAGGTGGGAGTGTAGAACCGGCTCTCTTATTATGACCTCTTATTATGTGTTTCTAACCCCATGGAGTCATTTGACAAGATTTTGGGGATCCTGAGTGAGTTTAGCTCCTTCTCTGGATGCAAGCTTAATACGGCGAAGAGGGAGATGTTTCTGATTTGGGTCCGGAGGACAGGAGGGGAGCTTGAGTGGGCTCCCGTTTCGCCTGGCAAGAAAGAACTTTCACTGTCTGGGGATTCAGGTGGCATGGGACTGGGCCCAGCTTCACAAGTTAAATCTGACAAGCTTAGTGGAGGGGATGAAAGAGAAGTTTAAAAGATGGGACAGGCTGCCGCTATCTCTGTCCGGGTCCGGAAGAATCCAGACAATAAAGATGGTGATCCTGCCAGGGTTCCTTTTTGTATTCCAGGATCTCCCAATCTTCCTGCCCAAATCTTTTTTCAGAAAGGTCAATAGGCTTATTCTGGGTTTTGTATGAGCGGGAAGGATTCCCCGCATTAAAATAGTGTCCGGAGAGGGGTAGACTGAGTGGTGGTCTGGCTCTCCCTAACTTTCAGAGTTACTACTGGGCTGCCAATGTTGTCATGGTCCGGAAATGGGCGTTTGATCAAAGGTCGGTTTGGTGTAGGGTGGAGGAGTTCTTGTGTAGAGAGACTTCCTTCGGGGCATTGACTTCAGGCACCATTCTCACCGAGTAGGTACTCATCGAATCCACTGGTAGTTTCCACTCTGCGGGTGTGGACTCAGTGTCGGCTACATTTTGGCTTGGAGGGCATGTACAGAAAGGCCCCGATCTGTGGTAATCAAGATTTGCCCCAGCAAGACTGGATGCCAGGTTTAAGGAGTGGGACTGTTTGGGGATCAAATACTTTGAGGACGTGTTTCTGGGTGAGAAATTTGCGGACTTGACTGAGCTGATGGAGGCCTATCAATTGCCCAATGGCAATGAGTTCAGATACCTCCAGATAAGGGCCTTGAGTGAAGAGGTGGGTTTGTTCCCAATGTTGCCGTCCACGGGTTTAGAGGACAGGCTCCTCTCGGAGGATGATATTGGGGAGGGGAAGATCTCCAATGTGTATGCCGAGTTGGCCAGGAAGGAGAAAGTTTCCATGTTGACAATGTGGTCAAAATGGGAGGAGGAATTGGGAGGCACGGTGCGAGGTTGGATTTGGGAAGATACAGTGTGTAGGCGCCCTCATCATGTGCTCGGCTTAGTCTTATTCAACTTAAAGTTGTGCATAGGGCACATACGACCCCGGCAAGGCTGAGCCAATTCTTCCTGGAAGTGGTCGATCAGTGTGCACAATGTGCCAGGACCCTGTGAATCATGCCCACACCTTCTGGTCCTGTCCAAACTTGGTGGGGTCTGGGAGGGAGTCACGGATGTATTGTCTCAGCTGGTGGGAATGGCCATCACGCTTTCTCCACGGGTAGCTGTTTCCGGAGTGTCCGACGCTCCGGGTGTCTTGGTGGGGAAGGAGGCCGATGTTGTGGCTTTCGCCTCCCGGCTAGCCCGAAGGATAATTGTGCTTGACTGGTGGTCCTCGGATCCACCAAGTATCAGGTCCGGGGTGCGGGACTTTGCTGAGTTTCTTCACTTGCAGAGAATTAAGTTCGCTATTCGAGGTATGGATGAGGGGGGCGATCTTCGTGAGGTGGAAGCTGTTCATTTACTTTTTCAACAAGTATTTGAACATCAGTGGGGGGGGGGGAGTAAGGGAGGGTGGCGGGTACAGTAACTATTTGTTGTTAAGGAGTGTGGGGGTACTTTATTTTGTTTTAAAATTTCTTTGGCGGTGTGGCTGATATATTTATATATATATATGGGGGTTCCTGTTGTGTTATATTGCTATAGTGTTAAATACATTGTGAATATGTTATGGAGTGTTCGATATTGTTTTGTGTTATCGAAAGTGCCTGTTTTTGTATTTTTTGTATTTTCTGGATATACCTTCAAAAAATTATCTTTTTAAAATAAAGAATGAAGAGAATCTTCTGCTAAATGCAAACTGCTTCACCAGGATATATCCGTTCTTTCTCCATGTGACTTGCTTAGTTATTGCATATGTCAAACTTGGTCAAATTCAGAAAAGATTATTACAACTAAGATTGGTTTAGGGTCCGGAAACTTTCCCTGTCTTCTGGGTCGACCTCAGTGGTTCCCTTCACTTTGTTTTCCTCCCTATCTGCTTTCAGAACCCTTCTCATATTTAATCTCGTCTGCCAAGCAGTTGAAACACCACTTCTGGAATCCAGGTGGAGTCGGAGATGAAATGAAATGAAAAAATGAAATGAAAATCGCTTATTGTCACAAGTAGGCTTCAATGAAGTTACTGTGAAAAGCCCCTAGTCGCCACATTCCGGCGCCTGTTCGGGGAGGCTGGTACGGGAATTGAACCGTGCTGCTGGCCTGCCTTGGTCTTATTTCAAAGCCAGCGATTTAGCCCTATGCTGAACAGCCCCTAAGATGCTTAAATTCCTTGAAGTTGCACATGCTGACATCAGCTGACCCCTCCATTAAGTACTGTCTTCTAATCATTCCCAGTTTAGAGAAGCCCCCTCCCCAGTTTGTTTATGGGACACCATTAATCCTCTGTAAGTTTAACAGTTCAGAGTTAAACATGGGTTTACTGAAATGTCAGCTGTGCATCTCACAGTCGGTCCTGTAGTCTTTGCAGTTGGGGGAGTGGGGGGATGGAGAGGGGGTTGGGGAGAATGGGATGGAATGAGTCAGTTCCTGCAAATGAAACCCTCGCACATCAACTTACTTTGATGATGAGCTAATGTTTATTAAAACCAGGTGGTACCTCCTGAAAGATAGATTAACGTGCAAGAGATTCAGCTTCTGCTAGGGGCAGGGGAATTTGATTAAGTGTGGCGGAGGTGGGTAACGGGCGTTTGTACTATTTTTAAGGTCCCCATTTTGGAAAAGAATGGGAGGATAATATTGGATTAATAACTGAAAATGAAAATGAAAATCGCTTATTGTCACAAGTAGGCTTCAAATGAAGTTACTGTGAAAAGCCCCTAGTCGCCACATTCCGGCACCTGTTCGGGGAGGCTGGTACGGGAACTGGCAGCAATGCAGGTGCCTGTACCATTTTTAGTGATAGTCTGGTTTGGCAAGTGGGTGTGTGGAGGCGATGTTGGATGGCACCCTGTGGTGATGCAGTGTTGGCAACGACCCACTTCTTTTTTCTTAAATTTAGGGTACACAATTAGTTTTTCCAATTAAGGGGCAATTTAGCGTGGCCAATCACCTATCCTGCACATCTTTTGGGTTGTGGGAGCGAAACCCACGCAGACACGGGAAGAACGTGCAAACTCCACATGGACAGTGACCCAGGGCCGGGATTCGAACCCGGGTCCTCAGCGCCGTAGGCAGCAATGCTAACCACTGTGCCTCCGTGCTGCCCAACTACCCACTTCTTGCCGTACCCAGGCTGTGGTGTAGGCATGTGTCATGCTTACTGCTGGGGTAATTGAGATAGAAATAGCGGGAGATCCAATTTCTCATCCTTGAACCAGTGACACCTGCAGAGAGGGTGAGGGGCGGCACTGGAAGAGATGGTCACCCTTGTTGCCAATGGAAGGAGGGCAATAACGACAGGACATTGTCCCCAACTCCTACCCTCCCAAGCCAATCTCAGTTTAATCGCTGTACAATTTGCATGAGCTGATTACTGTGAATGCAATAAAGTGAAGGATGTGATTAATTCAGCAGACCACATTGATCCTATTATATCTCATTAACTGAAGGTTGATTATTACCTGGCTAACTCACACTGATCACATCAGTAACTAAAACAGAAAATGCTGGAAAAACGCAGCAGGCCTGGAAACATCTGTGGAGAGAGAAACAGAGTTATTGAATCAAGTCTGTTTTAATCTTCTTCAGAGCTCCCACCGCACTAGCCACTGGTCAGCCATTCAGTCCTGACTGTGTAGACCCAGTGACAGTCCCACACAGCTGTGGGTATTCACACCAGACCAATCTGAGCAGAAGGCCTTGTCCAAATTCTTCATTCAAGAATTACGTCCAGGTGGACGTAACCGTATTGCGACAATATTTCTAACATAGTGAGACACCCCAAGGTACTTCACAGAGGCAGTCAAAATAAACAGATGCCAAGCCAATAGAAGAATGTTTTAGGAGGGCTGACAAAAAGGAGTGAGATTGTAGGAGGACCAGGCTCCATCAGGACGGCACAATGGCACAGTGGTTCGCACTGCTGCCTCACAACATCAGGGACCCAGGTTCGATTCCCCGCTGGGTCACTGTCTGTGCGGAGTCTGCACGTTCTCCCCGTGTCTGCGTGGGTTTCCTCCGGGTGCTCCGGTTTCCTCCCACAGTCCAAAGATATGCAGGTTAGGTGGATTCATAGAATCATAGAATTGCTCCTGGGGGGGAAAGCTGGAAGAGGGAGCAGCTGATTATCTCTTGCAGAGATCCTCCTGTATATATAATCCCCATAGTGCAGAAGGAGGCCATTTGGCCAATCGAGTCTGCCCTGATCCTCCGAAGGAGCACCCCACCCAAGCCCCGCGCTATTCTCGTAATCCCACCTAACCTTTTTTTGGACACTAAGAGGCATTTTATCATGGCCAATCCACCTAACCCACACATCTTTGGACTGTGGGAAGAAACCGGAGCACCCGGAGAAAATCCACGCAGACACTGGGAGGATGCCCAAACTCCACAGTCACTCAAGGCCGGAATTGAACCTGAGTCCCTGGAGCTGTGAGGCAGTGCTCACCACCGTGCCACCTATCCCTTTGCGCTGTAATGATTCAATGACTCTATTATTCTAGCTAACCCAACCCTGTGTATTGAATCCCGTTGTGTAGAGAATGATGGGCTCATTTGCTTACACGCCACATTGCAACCATTCAATGTGTACGTGTGAAGCACTTTGGTGTTATAATGAGCTGCGATGTTATGAAGTTAATTGTCAGCACAGTAACGGTCATCTAAACTGGTTCCTAGGGTGAGGGCATTGGTTTATGAAGGGCAATAAAGTAGACTTGATGTATATTTCCCCGAGTTTAGAAAGATGAAAGGTGATCTTATTGAAACATAGAAAAGTTTTCACGGGGCATGTTCGGGGCTGATGGTGAGAAAGGGTTCTTCCTGGTTGGGAAATCCACAACATGGGGTCAGTTAGAGAAAGGGGATTGGTTATTCAGGCCAAGGTGAGGAGAAATCTCTTTGCTCAGATGGTTGTGAATCTTTGAAATTCTCTACCCCAGAGGGCTGTGGATATTGTAACGTTCAGTGTAATTCAAGACAGAGCACAATAGAGTTTTGGATCTGAAGGGAATTAAGGGATACAAGAAGATGAAGTTGAAGTAGAAAATCAACATTATTGATGAGTTGACATAGGGTTATAGACAGGTTAAGTGAGTGGGCAAAAAACTTGTCAGATAGAATATAATGTAAGAAAATGTGAAGCTATGCACTTTGGTAGGAAGAATAAAGGAGCTGAATATTATTTAAATGGAGAAAGACAGCAGAAAGTTCCAACACAGGGATTACGGGGCCCTCGTGCATAAATCACAAGAAGTTCAGCAGGTAATAGGAAAGGCAAATAGAACGTTGGTCTTTATTTCAAAGAGAATTGAGTATAAAAATAGGGAAGTCTTGTTAAAACTAAACAAGGCATTAGTTAACCAGATCTGGAATCCTGGGAACAGTTATGTTCCCCTTACCTAAGGAAAACGATACTTGCATTGGAGGCAGGCCAGAGAGGGTTCACTAGGTTGATCTCGGGTGTGGAGGGATTTTCTTACGAGGAGACGTTGAGTAGGTTGGGCCTGTACTCATTAGAAGAATGAGATTCTCAGGGGCTTGACAGGGTAGATGCTGAGAGGATGTTTCCCCTTGTGGAAGAGTTTATAACCAGAGAGAGTAAGGGGTCACCCCATTTAAGACAGACATGAGGGGGAATTTCTTCTCTCACAGGGTGTGAATCTGTGGAATTCTTTACCGCAGAGGGCTGTAGAGATTGCATCATTAAGTATGTTCAAGGCTGAGGTGGACAGATTTTTAATCAGTAAGGGTATCATGGGTTATGGGGCCAAAGTGGTGGGGAAGTGGAGTTGAGGATTATCATGTCTGATCAGTTATAATCTCTTTAAATGTTGGAGCAGACTCGATGGGCTGAATGGCCTACTTGCCTTTATTAGCCTAGGCATGGAGTTTAAGACAAGGAGGTTATGCTGAAACTGTATAAAATGTTGGTTGGGCCACAGGTTGAGTATTGTGTGCAGTTTGAGAATCCAGATTATAGGAGGGATATGATAGCACTGGAAAGGGTGCAGAGGAGATTTACCAGAATGTGCCTGGGCTGGAGAGTTTTAGCTATGAAGAGAGATTGGATAGACTGAGGGTGTTTTCCTTGGAGCAGAGGAGACTGAGGGGGGACATGATTGAGATGTATAAAATTATGAGGGGCATAGGTACAATAGACAGGAATAAACTTTTCCCCTTGGTGGAGGGATACATGACCAGGAGGCAGAGATTTAAGGTAAGGGGTAGGAGGTTTAGAGAGGATGTGAGGAATTTTTTTTTGACCAAGAGTGTGGTGGGAGTTTGGAACTCGCTGCCTGAAAGTGTGGTGGAGACCCTCATAACAGTTAAGTATTTAGATGTGCACTTGCGATGCAAAGGCATACAAGGTTGTTATACCGTCAATTCACTGTGCGACCGTGAGAACGAGTGAACATTAGGCTTTAATATCCATGAACTTGCCGAGCCAGAGTCGGCTGTACAAATGAGTGCCACCCACAGGTGGCCGGACTATATATGGCCCCGGTGAGGGCGGAGCCAGAGGCGGAGCCCATCGGGGTTCCAGTGCAGTACCTGGAAGTAACCCGTATCATCACTTCCAGATCATGTGTCACATCATTATACAGACAGTACAGACAGCTCACGCATTAGGTGAAATACATTCACCACAAAGCTTATGGGTGAAGTGCTGGAAAAAGGGATTAGAATACTTTGGTGAACCACTGTAATGGGAGATGTAAGGTAGGCCCACGGAGAACTGTATAAATATGTATGACCTCCAGTGCCCTGCCATTTCACCAGCTGCAGCAGGAGGCCACACATCTGACTGTAATAAAGCCACAGTTGTACCTAACTTTAGTCTTTGTGCAATTGATCGTACATCAATTTATTACAGTCAGATTTTCCACAGAATGGATATCAGAATTAAGCCTGATCGCCTGCAGCTGGATCCGCACTCGCCCGACTTTACTCACTGGCTAGCATGTCTTGAGGCTTACATCAAGGCTGCGGACCCCGCACCAACGGAGGCTCAGAAGATAAACGTCCTGTACTCCAGACTGAGCTCCAGCGTGTTCCCGTTGATCCAAGACGCCACGAATTACACAAATGCAATGGAACCCCTTAAGAATCACTACGCGCAGAAGGCGAACACGCTCTTCGCCAGGCATATACTTGCCACCAGCTCGCAAATACCTGGTGAGTCCATCGAAGACTTCTGGCGGGCCCTAATTCCACTCGTCCGGGACTGTGACTGTCAGGCCGTCACGGCCACCGAACATACGAATCTCCTCATGCGCGATGCCTTTGTGATGGGGATTGCGTTGGACCGCATCCGAGAATGATTACTGGAAGGGGCCACGCTCGAACTGGCGGAGACGAAAACCTTGGTGCTCTCCATGACGGTCGCACCCCGTAACGTACAATCGTACCCCTCCCGCCGCGCTGCCCACCCTTCTACTCCTTCCTACCCCTCCTGGACCCCGCCGACGACCTCCTCAGCCGGGGCCCTGCTTTCCCAATACGCCTGCGTCGCACGCCAATCCACGCACTCCGGGGGTCCCCTCTGCTACTCCTGCGGTCAGCAGAAGCTCCCCCGCCAAGACTGCCTGGCCCGCATTGCGGTTTGTAAAGCCTGCAGTAAAAAGGGCCACTTTGCGGCTGTGTGCCAGGCCCGCACAGTCGCTGCGATCGTGCCCGCTATTGCCCCCTCCCCCACGCCAGACGCACAATGGGAGCCGCCATTTTCTCCTCCCGGGTCCATGTGCGACCAATGGGCGCCGCCATCTTGTCCCCCTTCGGCCATGGGCGCCGCCATCTTGTCCCCCACAGTGTCTCCGGACATCCCGACATCGGAACCGCACACGCTCGCCACCCGAAGCATCCGATGGCTACTCGCAACTCGCTTCGATGACGCTGCACCAATCTCGCCCGCACAAACTGGCCACCGCGTCGACGACGGTTAACGTCAACGGCCACGCGGCCTCGTGCCTGCTGGACTCCGGGAGCACTGAAAGCTTCGTTCACCCAGATACGGTAAGGCGCTGCTCTCTCGCGGTCCACCTGCTAATCAAAGGATCTCCCTAGCATCCGGATCCCACTCCGTCCCGATCCGAGGCTTCTGTACAGTCACTCTCACGGTCCAGGGCGTAGAATTTAGTAACTTCCGCCTCTATGTCCTTCCTAATCTCTGCGCTACACTCCTGTTGGGCCTGGACTTCCAGTGCAACCTCCAGAGCTTCACCCTCAAATTCGGCGGGCCCTTACCCCCCCCTTACCGTTTGCGGCCTTGCGACCCTCAAGGTCGATCCCCCCTCCCTCTTTGCCAACCTAACTGCGGATCGCAAGCCCGTTGCCACTAGGAGCAGACGGTACAGCACCCAGGACAAGACCTTCATCAGGTCCGAAGTCCAGCGGCTGCTTAAGGAGGGTATTATCGAGGCCAGCAACTGCCCCTGGAGAGCCCAAGTGGTAGTGGTTAAAACAGGGGAGAAACACAGGATGGTCGTGGACGACAGCCAGACCATCAATCGGTACACGCAGCTCGACGCCTACCCCCTCTCACGCATATCTGATATGGTCAATCAGATTGCACAGTACCGGGTCTTCTCAACAATTGACCAGAAATCCGCCGACCACCAGCTCCCCATGCGGAAGTCGGACCGGCCATACACTGCCTTCGAGGCGGACGGTCACCTCTACCACTTCCTTAGGGTCCCTTTCGGTGTCACAAATGGGGTATCGGTCTTCCAAAGAGAGATGGACCGAATGGTCGACCAGTACGGTTTGCGGGCCACCTTTCCGTACTTAAATAATGTCACCATCTGCGGCCATGACCAGCAGGACCACGATGCCAACCTCGATAAATTCCTCCGCACAGCCACTCTTCCCAACCTGACCTATAACAAAGAGAAGTGTGTGTTCAGCACGACCTGGTTAGCCATTCTCGGCTATATAGTCCAAAATGGACTTCTCGGGCCTGACCCCGACCGCATGCACCCCCTCATGGATCTTCCCCTCCCCCACTGCCCCAAGGACCTCAAATGCTGCCTGGGGATCTTTTCCTACTTCGCTCAGTGGGTCCCAAACTATGCGGACAAGGCCCGCCCACTCATTCAGTCCACCCAATTCCCTCTCGCGGCTGCGACACAACACGCTGTCACCCACATCAGAGCAGACATCGCCAAGGCCGGGATGCGCGCAGTGGACGAGTCACTGCTTTTCCAAGTAGAAAGCGACGCTTCAGACGTCGCCCTTGCCGCCACTCTAAACCAGGCAGGCAGACCCGTGGCATTCTTTTCCCGCACCCTTAATGCCTCGGAAATTCGACACTCAACCGTCGAGAAGGAGGCCCAAGCTATCGTTGAAGCTGTGTGGCATTGGAGGCATTACCTGGCCGGTAAGAGATTCACTCTCCTTATGGACCAACGGTCGGTAGCCTTCATGTTCAATAACACACAGCGGGGCAAGATCAAAAATGATAAAATCTTGCGGTGGAGAATTGAGCTCTCCACCTAAAATTACGAGATCTTGTATCGCCCAGGTAAACTCAATGAGCCCCCAGACGCCCTCTCCCGAGGTACATGTGCCAGCGCACAAGTGGACCAACTCCGGGCCCTACACGACAGCCTTTGTCACCCGGGGGTCACTCGATTGTACCATCTGGTCAAAGCTCGCAATCTGCCCTACTCTGTCGAGGAAGTAAGGACAGTCACCAGGGACTGCCAGGTCTGTGCGGAGTGCAAGCCGCCCTTCTACCGACCAGACCGTGAGCGCCTGGTGAAGGCTTCCCGCCCCTTTTAACGCCTCAGCGTGGATTTCAAAGGGTCCCTCCCCTCCACCGACCATAACACGTACATTCTCAGTGTGGTCGATGAGTACTCCAGATTCCCCTTCGCCATCCCATGCCCCGATATGACGTCTGCCACCGTCATCAAAGCCCTCAACACCATCTTCGCTCTGTTCGGTTTCCCCGCCTATATCCACAGTGATAGGGGATCCTCATTCATGAGTGATGAGCTGCGTCAGTTCCTGCTCAGCAGGGGTATAGCCTCCAGCAGGACAACCAGCTACAACCCCCGGGGAAACGGGCAAGTAGAACGGGAGAATGGGACGGTTTGGAGGGCCGTCCAGCTGGCCCTACGGTCCAGGAACCTCCCAGCCACTCGCTGGCAGGAGGTCCTCCCTGGCGCTCTACACTCCATCCGGTCACTATTGTGCACCGCCACTTATAACACACACCATGAACGTGTTTTTACCTTCCCCAGAAAGTCCACAACCGGGGTGTCGCTCCCGGCTTGGCTCGCTGCTCCAGGACCGGTCCTTCTCCGTAGGCACGTCCGACTCCACACGGCGGACCCTTTGGTGGACAGGCTGCTCCACACCAACCCTCAATATGCCTACATTGAGTTCCCTGACGGCCGCCAAGATACTGTCTCACTCAGGGACCTGGCACCGTCAGGTTCCATCCCAACACACCCCCCAATGCGCCCCCCCCCCCCATGCCTCCAGAGCACCCCCGCTCCCCTTTTCCGTACAAGAGGACGAAGAGGACTTCTGCACACTCCCTGAGTTCCCCGATGACTGGCCAGCATCAGCACCGCCATCACCGCCATCGGTGCCACCTCCACCACCGACTTCACCACCACAGTAAGCCGCTCTCAACGAAGCACCAAAGCACCGGACCGGCTGAACCTTTGACGGACTCCGGACCGTCAACATGGACTTTTCATTCCCTACCACTGTATATAATTGCACTATTTGTATATAGTTTCACGTCACCCCCGCCGGACTCATTTTTAACAAGGGGTGAATGTGGTGAACCACCGTAATAGGAGATGTAAGGTAGGACCTGCACTACAGGTTCGCCGGTCGCTCCTGCCGGCTGGCTCCGCCCAGGGAGAACTGTATAAATATGCATGACCTCCAGTGCCCTGCCATTTCGCCAGCTGCAGCAGGAGGCCACGCATCTGACTGTAATAAAGCCACAGTTGTGCCCAACTTTAGTCTTTGTGCAATTGATCGTGCATCAAATACTTAGGTGTAGTATTGGCCGACGCGATGGACCGAAGGGCCGTTTCTGTGCGGTAGAACTCTATGGCTCTACCTCTGCTCCTATTTCATTTGGTTTTACAGTCCACTCCAGCTCCTGTTTCTTCTGTTTTTAATGTCTTGGGGTGGCCACAATTTGTTATCTTCCGCCCCATAAAAACACATTTTAATTAGTGGGTGAAGGAAGAAGACAGCAGCATTTTTTATACAACGCATTTCATGGCCTCAGGAAATCCCAATGTGTCTCACAGCCAATGAAGTGCCGATGAAGTGGTGTCATTGTGTTTATTGGAGGAAACAGAACTGTCAATGTGATCACAACATGGTCTCACAAACAGCAGTGAGATAATGATCAGATCATCCGTCTTTTTAAAGTGATTGAGCGATAGATGGTGACCAGGACACAGGGTTAAAGTGATTAGGTTTTGTCAGTAACTGGATGCTGTTTTTTTAGCCATGTTGTCAGGCTCCTTTGTGTTAATTATTATCATCTTTTTATATATAAATAAAGTATGAGGGGAATCCATTGAGTAATAGCAGCCTTAATAGGACAGCTGGCCGTAAAATACTTGCACATTAATAGGCACCTGGTCATCTTCAGCCAGCTTGAGGGAGCTCGCACCATCTCGCACTGTTAAAGGGCTCTTTCCCTCTCCCCAAATTATGTCCTGGTTCTTCGCTCTCCCCCTCTGACCCTCCCACAATCCACACTCTCGGACACGTTTCTCTAATTGTCACCTCACTGCTGTTTATCTTACCTCCTGACCTTGTTGGTCATTGGATCTTGACCCCACACCTACACAACCCTGAGCAAAACAATGCAACAGCGGTATCCAGCGATATCGAAACCAGAAGATAGCCGATACATCTGAACATTAAACCTTTAGAGATTGTGGAACGAAACACAGATTACGTTTAAGCAGGGTGTAAAGCATAACAGGGGACATAATGATGAAGTCGTAACGTCCCTTGTCTAATAATCCAGAGGCCCAGGCCAATGCTCTGGGGACATGGGTTCAAATCCCACCACGGCAACGGGTGGAATTTGTTTAAATTAGGAAATTTGGAATTGAATAGGCTAGTGTAATTGAAACTTTGCTAATGCTCTTCGGGAGGGTTTAACCTAGATCAGCAGGGGATTGGGAGCCTGAATTGTAGCTCCAGTATACAGAGAGTAGTGAGGTCATGAGTAAGGTTTCAAAGTTGCAGGAGTGTACCGGCAGGCAGGAAGGTGGTTTAAAGTGTGTCTTCTTCAATGCCAAGAGCATCCGGAATAAGGTGGGTGAACTTGCGGCATGGGTTGGTACCTGGGACTTCGATGTTGTGGCAACCTCGGAGACATGGATAGAGCAGGGACAGGAATGGTTGTTGCAGGTGCCGGGGTTTAGATATTTCAGTCAGCTCAGGGAAGGTGGTAAAAGAGGGGGAGGGGTGGCATTGTTAGTCAAGGACAGTATTACGGTGGCAGAAAGGACGTTTGATGAGGACTCATCTACTGAGGTAGTATGGGCTGAGGTTAGAAACAGGAAAGGTGAGGTCACCCTGTTAGGGGTTTTCTATAGGCCTCCGAAAAGTTCCAGAGATGTAGAGGAAAGGATTGCAAAGATGATTCTGGACAGGAGCGAAAGCAACAGGGTAGTTGTTGTGGGAGACTTTAACTTTCCAAATATTGACTGGAGACGTTATAGTTCGAGTACTTTAGATGGGTCCGTTTTTGTCCAATGTGTGCAGGAGGGTTTCCTGACACAGTATGTAGATAGGCCAACGAGAGGCGAGGCCATATTGGATTTGGTACTGGGTAATGAACCAGGACAGGTGTTAGATTTGGAGGTAGGTGAGCACTTTGGTGATAGTGACCACAATTCAATTACGTTTACTTTAGTGATGGCAAGGGATGGGTATAGACCGCAGGGCAAGAGTTATATCTGGGGGAAAGGCAATTATGATGCGATGAGGCAAGACATAGGATGCATCGGATGGAGAGGAAAACTGCAGGGGATGGGCACAATGGAAATGTGGAGCTTGTTCAAGGAACAGCTACTGCGTGTCCTTGATAAGTATGTACCTGTCAGGCAGGGGGGAAAGTGGTCGAGCAAGGGAACCATGGTTTACTAAAGCAGTTGAACCACTTGTCAAGAGGAAGAAGGAGGCTTATGTAAAGATGAGACGTGAAGGTTCAGTTAGGGCGCTCGAGAGTTACAAGTTAGCTAGGAAGGACCTAAAGAGAGAGCTAAGAAGAGCCAGGAGGGGACATGAGAAGTCTTTCGTAGGTAGGATCAAGGATAACCCTAAAGCTTTCTATAGATATGTCAGGAATAAAAGAATGACCAGGGTAAGAGTAGGGCCAGTCAAGGACAGTAGTGGGAAGTTGTGCGTGGAGTCCGAGGAGATAGGAGAGGTGCTAAATGAATATTTTTCGTCAGTATTCACACAGGAAAAGGACAATTTTGTCGAGGAGAATACTGAGATACAGGCTACTAGACTAGAAGGGCTTGAGGTTCATAAGGAGGAGGTGTTAGCAATTCTGGAAAGTGTGAAAATAGATAAGTCCCTGGGCCGGATGGGATTTATCCTAGGATTCTCTGGGAAGCTAGGGAGGAGATTGCTGAGCCTTTGGCTTTGATCTTTAAGTCATCTTTGTCTACAGGAATAGTGCCAGAACACTGGAGGATAGCAAATGTTGTCCCCTTGTTCAAGAAGGGGAGTAGAGATAACTCCGGTAACTATAGACCAGTGAGCCTTACTTCTGTTGTGGGCAAAGTCTTGGAAAGGTTTATAAGAGATAGGATGTATAATCATCTGGAAAGGAATAATTTGATTAGAGATAGTCAACACCGCTTTGTGAAGGGTAGGTCGTGCCTCACAAACCTTATTGAGTTCTTTGAGAAGGTGACCAAACAGGTGGATGAGGGTAAAGCAGTTGATGTGGTGTATATGGATTTCAGTAAAGCGTTTGATAAGGTTCCCCACGGTAGGCTATTGCAGAAAATACGGAGGTATGGGATTCATTGTGATTTAGCAGTTTGGATCAGAAATTGGCTAGCTGGAAGAAGTCAAAGGGTGGAGGTTGGTGGGAAATGTTCAGACTGGAGTCCAATTATTAGTGGTGTACCACAAGGATCTGTTTTGGGGCCATTGCTGGTTGTCATTTTTATAAATGACCTAGAGGAGGGCGTAGAAGGATGGGTGAGTAAATTTGCAGATGACACTAAAGTCGGTGGAGTTGTGGACAGTGTGGAAGGATGTTACAGGTTACAGAGGGACATAGATAAGCTGCAGAGCTGGGCTGAGAGGTGTTAAAATGGAGTTTAATGCAGAAAAGTGTGAGGTGATTCATTTTGGAAGGAATAAAGGAAGACAGAATATTGGGCTAATGGTAAGATTCTTGGCAGTGTGGATGAGCAGAGAGATCTCGGTGTCCATGTACATAGATCCCTGAAAGTTGCCACCCAGGTTGAGAGGGTTGTTAAGAAGTTGTACAGTGTGTTCGCTTTTTTTGGTAGAGGGATTTAGTTTCGGAGCCATGAGGTCATGTTGCAGCTGTACAAAACTCTGGTGCAGCCGCATTTGGAGTATTACGTGCAATTCTGGTCGCCGCATTGTAGGAAGGATGTGGAAGCATTGGAAAGGGTGCAGAAGAGATTTACCAGAGTGTTGCCTGGTATGGAGGGAAGATCTTATGAGGGAAGGCTGAGGGACTTGAGGCTGTTTTCGTTAGAGAGAAGAAGGTTAAGAGGTGACTTAATTGAGGCATACAAGATGATCAGAGGATTAGATAGGGTGGACAATGAGAGCCTTTTTCCTCGGATGGTGATGTCTAGCACGAGGGGACATACCTTTAAATTGAGGGGAGATAGATATAAGACAGATGTCAGAGGTAGGTTCTTTACTCAGAGAGTAGTAAGGGCGTGGAATGCCCTGCCTGCAACAGTAGTGGACTCACCAACACTAAGGGCATTCAAATGGTCATTGGATAGACATATGGACAATAAGGGAATAGTGTAGATGGGCTTTAGAGTGGTTTCACAGGTCGGCGCAACATCGAGGGCCGAAGGGCCTGTACTGCGCTGTAATGTTTTATGTTCTAGGTGGCGCTGCAGCGTGGCGACTCTCTGCGAACTCGCCCCCACAGATCCTCTTCCTACATCTCTAATAACCGTACTAACTTTTAAAACTTAATTCTAGTATGAACACTATCTCTAACTTTTCCATGCATTTACATTGTGAATCTATTGTATGTGCTATGTTTTTCATGTATGGAACAACTTATCTGGACTGTACACAGAATAATACTTTTCACTGTACCTCGGTACACGTGACAATAAACCCAAATCCAAATCCAATCATTGATTGTCATAAAACCCATCTTGTTCACTGGAGTCTTTTAGGGAAGGAAATCTGCTATCCTTATCCAGTCTGGCCTGCATGAGATTCCAGAGGCACAGCAATATGGTTGATCCTAACTACCCTCTGAAATGGACGAGCAAACCGTTCAGTTCAAGGGAAGTTAGAGATGGGCCTTGCCAGTGAGGCCCACATCCATAGGGACATAGGAACAGGAGTAGGCCACCCAGCCTCTCGAGACGGTTCTGCTGATCTGTGGCCTGACTCCATACGCCTACCTTTCACCCATATCCCTTAATACCTTTGCTTAACAAAAATACATCTATCTCAGATTTAAAATTAACACTGATCGAGTTGTCATTTGTGGGAGAGAGTTCCAAATCTCTACCACCCTTTGAGTGAAAATGTTCTTCCTAACATCTCTCCTGAATTTTTAGAATACGCCCCCAGTTCTCGAATCTCCAACCAGTGGAAACAGTTTATCCCTGTCTTTTCTTCTAAATACCTTGAAGACTTCGATCAGATCACCCCTCAGCTTTCAATATTCTAGAGAAAACAGGTCTAATTTGTGTCATCTCTCCACATAACCTGAACCCCTGAAGTCCAGGGATCATTTTTGTAAACCTACATTGCACTCCCACCAATGGTAAAATATCCTTCTTCAGATGTGATTTATTCACGGTGACGCCAAGTGGGGTCCAACCAAAGTTTTGTGAAACTTTTAAAAATATTTTCATGGGATGTTGGCAGCCCTGACTGGATCAACATTTATTGCCCATCCCTAATTACCCATTGAGGCGTCAACCACATTGCTGTGGATCTGGGGTCACATGTAGGCCAGGCCAGGCCAGGTAAGGACAGCAGATTCCCTTCCCGGAAGGACATTAGTGAACCAAATAGGTTTTTAAGACAATGGATTCGTGGTCATCATTAGATTTTTAAAATTCAATTCAAATGTTATCATCTGCCGTGGTGGAATTCGAACCTGGGCCTTTGGATTACTAATTCACTGTCAATGCCATTACAACGCAGCCTCCCTGCAGCATAACCTCTGGGTCCTTATACTCCAATCCTCCAGATATAAAGGCCAGCATTCCATTGGCCTTCTTGATTACTTTCTCAATGTGTTCCTGTCATCTATGTACCTGAGCGCCAGATCTCTTTGGGCATCCACTGAATTTAGCTTCATACCATCTAGAAGAGCAGCACGGTAGCACAGTGGTTAGCACTGTTGCTTCACAGCGCCAGGGTCCCAGGTTCAATTCCCGGCTTGGGTCACTGTCTGGGCGGAGTCTGCACGTTCTCCCCGTGTCTGCGTGGGTTTCCTCCAGGTGCTCCGGTTTCCTCACACAAGTCCCGAAAGATGTGCTGTTAAGTAATTTGGACATTCTTAATTCCCCCTCTGTGACCCGAACAGGCGCCGGAATGTGGTGACTAGGGGGCTTTTCACAGTAACTTCATTGCAGTGTTAATGTAAGCCTACTTGTGACAATAAAAATTATTATTATATGTACCCTGCTCTATTCCTTTTTAGTCCAAAATGGATAACTTCACACTTTCTTACATTGAAATCCATTTTCCACAGTTTGGTCAATGTCCCTTTGTAATTTTATGCTGCTATTTACACCGTCTACAATGCCACCCAACCTTTGCACATCAGTAAATTTGGATATATGACTTTCTATCATAATAATCTGGGATTGTTCTCCCTAGAGAGATGGAGGCTGAGGGGCAATCTGATAGAAGTTTATAAAATTATTAGGGATTGTGGTAGTATGCATTAGGGGTCATGTGGGACTGTGAAGCCGTGATGTCATTGGCTGACAGATCCCGGGTCCTGGTTGGCCGTTGACCTCTAGCTCCGCCCTGAAGGCGGAGTATAAGAACCAGGAGTCCTCCCCCGCAGGCCAGTCTACTACTGAACTGCGGGGGAACAGTCACGCTTAATAAAGCCTCATCGACTTCACTCTATTCGTCTCTCGGAGTCTTTGTGCGCTACAATTTATTAAGCGTGACGAAAGGACTATGGAGCTCAGGATCATCCCGGAATGCCTGAGGATCAGCCCCCACGCAGTGAACGCAGCAGCAGCTTTCAAGCACTGGCAGGCTTGTTTCGAGGCCTACCTCAGAACGGCCCCCAGCCGGGTCACAGAAGACGAAAAACTACAGGTCCTGCACTCAAGGTTAAGCACGGAGATTTTCTCTCTCATCGAAGACGCAGAGGATTTCCAGACAGCGTTCGCAGCACTAAAAAGTCTCTATGTTCGCCCAGTAAACCAGATCTACGCTCGCTATCAACTTGCAACGAGACGGCAAAGTCCAGGAGATTCAATAGATGAATTCTACGCCGCGGTACTAATTTTGGGACGGGCCTGCAGCTGCCCGCCGGTGAACTCAAATGAACACACGGACATGTTAATGCGCGATGCTTTTGTGGCAGGTATGAACTCCTCCCAAATCCGCCAAAGACTTTTAGAAAAAGAGTCGCTAGGACTCTCAGAGGCACGGGCCCTAGCAGCCTCCCTGGACGTGGCCGCGTGAAACGCCCGCGCCTACGGCCCCGACCGCGCGGCAGCCCATTGGGCTCCGTACGCACCCGTCGCGACAAACCCCCCCCCCCCCCCCCGGGCACCCCACAGGCTTGCGCGGTTCAAACGCCAAGTCGCACCGGGGGAGCCCGCTGCTATTTCTGTGGCCAGGCGAAACACCCCCGGCAGCGCTGCCCGGCCTGCGCAGCGATCTGTAAGAGCTGCGGGAAAAAGGGCCATTTCGCGGCTGTGTGCCGGTCCCGGGAGGTCGCCGCTGTCCCAGGAGAACAGGGAGCCCTGCACGCCTTTTACGCTCCCCAACCCCCCCAGCGCCCCATGTACGACCCGCAGGCGCAACCACTTTGGGTCCCGACCACCGCTCTCCCCGGAGAAGAGGGAGTTCTGCGCGTCTCTAACGCTCCCCAACCCCCCCCGCGCCCCATGTATGACCCGCCGGCGCTACCACTTTGGGTCCCGGCCACCGCTGTCCCCAGAGAAGAGGGAGTCCTGCGTGTTCCTAACGCTCCCCAACCCCCCCAGCGCCCCATGTGCGACCCGCAGGCGCCGCCATTTTGGGTCCCGGCCACCACGAGGGGAGGAGGGGCGCCGCCATCTTGGACCACCCCAGACCTGTGCGACGCATGGGGGCGGCCATTTTGTCCACCCCTGCCGCCATCTTGTGACCCCCCAGCCATGTGCGATGCATGGGGGCAGCCATCTTGTTCACCCCCGACGCCATCTTGGACGGCAACAACGGACCCCAGTGTCGACGGCTCCACGAGGTTCGAAGAAGACGCTCAACCATTACGACCATGTCTGGCTTCAATGACGCTGGACCAAGCACGGCCCCGGACGCTCCAGACGACGACGACAACGGTGCAGATAAACGGGCACGAGACACCATGCCTGGTCGACTCCGGGAGCACGGAGAGCTTTATCCACCCCGACACGGTAAGACGCTGTTCTTTGACCATCCGTCCCAGCGCACAAAAGATTTCCCTAGCTGCAGGATCCCACTCCGTACAGATCAAAGGCTTCTGCATAGGTACCCTAACGGTGCAAGGGAGGGAGTTCAAAAACTACAGGCTCTACGTCCTTCCCCAACTCTGCGCCCCCACATTACTGGGATTAGACTTCCAGTGCAATCTACAGAGCCTAACCTTCAAATTCAGCGCCCAATACCCCCACTCACTATCTGCGGCCTCGCAACCCTCAAGGTTCAACCCCATCCTTGTTTGCAAACCTCACCCCGGATTGCAAACCCGTCGCCACTAGGAGCAGACGGTACAGTGCCCAGGACCGGACCTTCATTCGGTCCGAAGTCTAGCGGCTACTGAAGGAAGGCATAATCCAGGCCAGCAATAGTCCCTGGAGAGCACAGGTGGTAGTAGTAAAGACAGGGGAGAAGCAAAGGATGGTCATAGACTATAGCCAGACCATCAACAGGTACACACAACTAGACGCGTACCCTCTCCCCCGCATATCCGACATGGTCAATCGGATTGCCCAATATAAGGTCTTCTCCACCGTGGACCTCAAGTCCGCCTACCATCAGCTCCCCATCCGCCCAAGTGACCGCAAGTACACAGCCTTCGAGGCAGACGGGCGATTATACCATTTCCTAAGGGTCCCATTTGGCGTCACAAACGGGGTCTCGGTCTTCCAACGAGAGATGGACCGAATGGTTGATCAACACGGGTTGCGTGCCACGTTCCCGTATCTCGACAATGTAACCATCTGCGGCCACAATCAGCAGGACCACGACGCCAACCTCCAAAAATTCCTCCAGACCGCTAAAGCCTTGAACCTCACGTACAACGAGGACAAGTGCGTTTTTAGCACAAACCGGCTAGCCATCCTGGGCTACGTAGTGCGCAATGGGATAATAGGCCCCGACCCCGAACGTATGCGCCCCCTCATGGAATTTCCCCTCCCGCACTGCTCAAAAGCCCTAAAACGCTGCCTGGGGTTCTTTTCATACTACGCCCAGTGGGTCCCCCAGTACGCAGACAAGGCCCGCCCCCTAATACAGACCACGACCTTCCCTCTGTCGACAGAGGCTTGCCAGGCCTTCAGCCGCATCAAAGCGGATATCGCAAAGGCCATGATGCGCGCCATCGACGAGTCCCTCCCCTTCCAGGTCGAGAGCGGCGCCTCCGACGTAGCTCCAGCGGCCACCCTTAACCAAGTGGGCAGACCCGTGGCCTTTTTCTCCCGAACCCTCCACGCTTCAGAAATCCGCCACTCCTCAGTGGAAAAGGAAGCCCAAGCCATAGTGGAAGCGGTGCGACATTGGAGGCATTACCTGGCCAGCAGGAGATTCACTCTCCTCACGGACCAACGGTCGGTAGCCTTCATGTTCGATAATGCACAGCGGGGCAAAATCAAAAACGACAAGATCTTAAGGTGGAGGGTCGAGCTCTCCACCTTCAACTACGAGATCTTGTATCGTCCCGGAAAGCTGAACGAGCCGTCCGATGCCCTATCCCGCGGCACATGTGCCAACGCACAAATTAACCGCCTCCAAACCCTCCACGAGGACCTCTGCCACCCGGGGGTCACTCGGTTCTACCACTTTATTAAGTCCCGCAACCTCCCCTACTCCGTGGAGGAGGTCCGTACTGTCACCAGGAACTGCCACATCTGCGCAGAGTGCAAACCGCATTTTTTCAGGCCGGATGGTGCGCACCTGATTAAGGCTTCCCGCCCCTTTGAACGCCTTAGTCTGGATTTCAAAGGACCCCTCCCCTCCACCGACCGCAACACATACTTCCTTAATGTGGTGGACGAGTACTCCCGCTTCCCATTCGCCATCCCCTGCCCTGACATGACCGCGGCCACAGTCATTAAAGCCCTGAACACCATATTCACACTGTTCGGTTGCCCCGCATACGTCCACAGTGACAGGGGGTCCTCCTTCATGAGTGACGAGCTGCGCCAGTTCCTGCTCAGCAACAGTATAGCCTCGAGCAGGACGACCAGCTACAACCCCCGGGTGAACGGGCAAGTAGAGAGGGAGAACGGCACGGTCTGGAAGACCGTCCTACTGGCCCTACGGTCCAGGGACCTCCCAGTTTCACGGTGGCAGGAGGTCCTCCCGGACGCCCTCCACTCCATCCGGTCACTACTGTGTACTAGCACTAACCAAACGCCTCATGAGCGCCTCCTCGTCTTCCCCAGGAAGTCCTCCTCTGGAACGTCGCTGCCGACCTGGCTGGCGGCCCCAGGACCCATCTTGCTCCGAAAACATGTGCGGGTGCACAAGTCGTACCCGTTGGTCGAAAGGGTTCACCTCCTTCACGCAGTACGCTTACGTGGAGTACCCCGACGGCCGACAGGACACGGTCTCCCTGCGAGATCTGGCGCCCGCCGGCAACACGCACACCCCCCCGACACCAATCACTCCCTTCCTGCCACCGCCGCACCCCGCGACCGCCCCCTTCCCAGGAGGATCGGTCCTCCTCCCAGGCCCGACCAGGAGTGAAGCCCAAGCTGAAACCGTGAGGCTCCCGGAGACGACAACACCGGAACAAGCACCACCACCACCACCGGGGCCGAGGCGATCGACACGGACGACCAGACCGCCCGACCGACTCGTGGCGTCGATCTAACACTACAATATGTGGACTTTTAACGAGAACATTTTGTCTTTTTCTCCTGACGATTACTGTAAATAGTTCGAAACAAAAAAAACCTTGTACATACTGTAATAACATGCGAAAGTTTTCCTCCCAGGACCAGCCTTGTAAACCCTTACCACCATGCGAAGCATCGCCCCGCCGGGTTCATTTTTAACAAGGGGTGAATGTGGTAGTATGCATTAGGGGTCATGTGGGACTGTGAAGCCGTGATGTCATTGGCTGACAGATCCCGGGTCCTGGTTGGCCGTTGACCTCTAGCTCCGCCCTGAAGGCGGAGTATAAGAACCAGGAGTCCTCCCCCGCAGGCCAGTCTACTACTGAACTGCGGGGGAACAGTCACGCTTAATAAAGCCTCATCGACTTCACTCTATTCGTCTCTCGGAGTCTTTGTGCGCTACAGGGATAAAGATAGGGTGAATAGTTGGAGGCCTTTTCTCAGGGTGGAATTTAAAATTACAAGGGGGCACAAGTTCAAGGTGAGGGGGGAAAGGTTCAGTGGAGATGTGCGGGGGAAGTTTTTTACACAGAGGGTGGTGGTGGCCTGGAATGCACTGCCAAGTGAGGCGGTTGAGTCAGATACGTTAGCGATCTTTAAGACTTACCTGGATAGACACATGAACAGACGGATACAGGCGGGTGGTCTAGATAGGACACGTGATCGGTGCAGGCTTGGAGGGTCGAAGAGCCTGTTCCTGTGCTGTATTGTTCTTTGTTCTTTGCTCCGTGGGCTTCTACCTTAGTTAACCGTCTCTTATGTGAAAGAATCCCATGAAAGAATTTAAAGGAATGCAAAGTTAGGCTAATAAATTGGAGAAAAGCCAATTTTGAGGGAGATGATTGTGGGTAACAGTCACAAAATATGATGTAGAGCAGCCAATGGGAAATATTTAAAATGGTGTTCAACAGATTCCAGGAAAAATAAAAAGAACAAACATGAGGCTCTATGAATCAATAAAGACACAAGGGAAACATTGAAGGTTATGAAAAGAGACATACAATAAATACACGGATGTTATAGGAGAGCAACGCACTGGAGAATATGAAGACTCTCGGAGAGAATTCAAAAAAAATTTGCCCGGAAGGCAAAGAGGAACTCTGAAATTAAATTATCAAGGAATAAAACCAGAGAGTAAAATATTCCATCAGCACAAAAACAGGAAAGTCGGGATTTGAATAGGGCCACTAAGGGATATACAGGATGAAACCTCAAGCAGCAATAGAGCAAGCGTAAGAACATTAAATCACCAATATTTACCAAGGAGACAAATATGATGAACATGAGATCAGAAATTAAGACTAGAAATGATATCACCGCATTTAAAAAAAGATGAGAGCTATAAATAAACTAATCATGCTCAAAGAAATGTAAAACTCTGGTCTGGATGGATTATATGTATTTTTTTTAATTCAGAGTATCAAATTATTATTTTTTTTCCAATTAAGGGGCAATTTAGCGTGGCCAATCCACCTAACCTGCACATCTTTGGGTTGTGGGGGTGAAACCCACGCAGACACGGGGAGAAGGTGCAAACTCCACACGGACAGTGACCCAGATTCGCCGCAGCCCCAGTGCTATCCACTGCGCCACTTGTCGCCCTAGGATGGATTATATTTTAATAGACGCTAGAGGAGAGACAGTAGAGACAGTGGGCTGGATTCTTCATTTGGGAGATTAAGGGCACGATTTAGTGCCCAAAAAGCAGAGTCCCGTTTTGGGCGCGTACAGTGGGGTGTTTCTTGGCACCTGCTTCGCTGAGAACGACCCTGCTATCAAACGGAACTGTTTTTTTTGGTCTGGGCGAGGAACACCCCACCAAAGCAGGCCCGATATCTTGAGCCCCTCCCACCGCGGCCTGGGGATCCCTCCAACGCCCCACCAGGTTCTCGAGCTCCCCCTCACTCCATCTCATGATGGCAGGCATCCCCGGGCCTGATCCCTGGCACGGATAACCTGGCACTCGGGCACCTTGGCATTTCCACCCTGGCAGTGCCACCCAGGAACCTTGGAAGTGCCAGGCTGGCAGTGCAAGGTGCCCAGGAGGCAGCAGGAGTACCAGGGTACCACCCTGCCCAGAGCCCACCCACCCAGGGGCCTCCAGGTGCAGGCCTGCCTGTGAGAAGTGCTACACATCCCTTAAACCCCTTACACCCCAATGTGGTTATGATGGTAACTGCTCACTTAAATATGTAAATCTGGATCTCGCAGCAAGTGCAAGATCCAGATCACGGCGTCTCACGAGATCTCGTTAGATTGCGGGAGGCGTTCCAAGTGTAGCAAATCTCGCGAGGTTTAACAGCCTCGCCGGATCACCATGGCTGGATCATCGATCGCACCCGAAGTATTCCCACCAGAACTGAACAGCGTGTGATTCGCGTTTCCATTGGGGGCGCTATACCTTCCACAATTCAGGACATGCAAATGGACCGGCACTCTGCTGGCAAGAATTGGAAGCAATTCCTGGCCCAGTGTGCGGTGTAACTGCCGGGACCGGAGTTAACGTAAAGAGCATGACAGCTGGAGCTGTTTTTAAATGCTCCACTCACCACACGCTCACTGCAGCCACGAGGATGGCTAAGAGAAGATCTGCACCCCGATTTTGGGAGTCTGAGGTGGACCCACTGCTCGATACCAGTGAAGAGAAGAGGGAGACCCTCTTCCTCAGGGTGGGCCGCAGACTCAAGCTCGCACTCCTGCACCTGGGATGAGGTAGCAGAGGCGGTCAGTGCTGCCAGCCTCACCGCGAGGAAGCAGCTCGTGATCCTGAAAGGTGGGGGCCACTGATGAGGCTTCTGCCCTGTGTGGTGAACCCTGTAATAGGAGATGTAAGGTAGGACCTGCACTACAGGTTCGCCGGTAGCTCCTGCCGGCTGGCTCCGCCCACGGAGAACTGTATAAATATGCATGACCTCCATTGCCCTGCCATTTCACCAGCTGCAGCAGGAGGCCACGCATCTGACTGTAATAAAGCCACAGTTGTACCCAACTTTAGTCTTTGTGCAATTGATCGTGCATCACCCTGAGAAGGCACAGAACTAGGGAGGGTTCCAAAGGCCACGGTACAGGTGTCCTTTGTTTGAGCTGAGCTCTGCTCATCCCCTGCTTTCTCTGCAGGAGTGCGAACACCTGTTGGGCCAATGATTGAGCTTGACAATGCCCATCCCTTTGATAATACAGTGGGAGTATCAGGGTTTCCAGAAGTGGCCTGGGTGGGCTCCCACATCACTAGGGGCTCTCTGAGCATTTACAGGACACAGTGAGCAGTCAACAGTGTGAGCAGCCAGGGGCTTGTAAGTAGCACCAGGGGGGTGTGTTTAAATCACACACTGCAGCAATGGCGGTCTGAGCCAGGCCATGCCGATCCCAAGGGGAACACCCCAAGTCCACGGACGTGGCACCAAATCATTTCCCGCTACTCCCCCCTGCCCTGGCAGCTAACCCCCAGCAAGCCTGACAGCGTTTGAGAGTTTTCTTCGCCTCTCATATCACGAGTAGGAGAATGAGTTTTTATTCTTTTATGGGCTGTGAGCATCATTGGCTCGACCAGCATTTATTACCCATCCCTACTTTCCCTCAGGAAGGTGGTGGTGACTTGCCTCTTGTTCCACTGCAGTCCTTGTGGTGTAGGTACACCCACAGTGCTGTTAGGCAGGGAGTTCCAGGATATTCACGCAGTGACAGGGAAGGAACGGCGATATATTTCCAAGTCAGGATGGTGAGTGACTTGGAGGGGAACCTCCAGGTGGTGGGGTTCCCAGGTATCTGCTGCTCTTGTCCTTCTAGATGGTAGTGGCCGTGAGTTTGGAAGGTGTTGTCTAAGAAACCTTGGTGAGATACTGCAGTGCACCTTGTAGATGGTGCACACAGCTGCCACTGTTCATCAGTGGTGGAGGGTTTGAATGTTTGAGGAAGGGGGAGCAATCAAGCGGGCTGCTTTGTCCTGGATGGTGTTGAGCTTCTTGAGTATTGTTGGAGCTGCACTCATCCAAGTGGGGAGTATTCCATTTCACTCTTGACTTGTGCCTTGTAGATGGTGGACAGGAATTGACAGTCGGGGGTGAATTACTCTCCACAGGATTACTAGCCTCCGACCTGGCTCTTATAGTATTCATTTATATGGCTGGTGCAGTTCAGTTTCTGGTCAATAGTAACTGCCCAGCATGTTGATAGTGGGCATTCAGCGACGGTGGTGCTATTAAATGTCAAGGGGACCATGGTTAGATTCTCTGGTTGGAGGTGGTCATTGCCTGGCACTTGTGTGACACCAATGTTTCTTTTCCGTTATGAGACCTAGCCTGGATATTGTCCAGGTCTTGCTGTATTTGGACATGGACTGCTTCAGTATCTGAGGAGTCAAAAATGGTGCTGAACATTGTGCAGTCATCCGCAAACATCCCCGACTTCTGACCTTATGATGGAAGGGAGGATATTGATGACAACCAAGGAGAAAATGTTGGAAAATCTCAGCAGGTCTGGCAGCATCTGTAGGGAGAGAAAAGAGCTAACGTTTCGAGTCCAGATGACCCTATGTCAAAGGATATTGATGAAGCAGCTGAAGATGGTTGGGCCCAGGACATTACCCTGATGAACTCCTGCAGTGATGTCTTGGAGCTGAGATGATTGACCTCCAACCACCACAACCATCTTGGACTCCAAACAACAGAGTTTACCCACTGATTCCTATCGACTCTAGTTTTGCTCGGACTCCTTGAGACCATACTTGGTCAAATGCTGACTTGATGTCAAGGGTAGTGACTCTCACCTCACCTCTGGCATTCAGCTCTTTATCACTATCCAGATCCTGGAATTTGGATTGAAGGAGAAATGAGAAAACCATCTTGAATGATGAATAGTCAACGGGAATCAGTGCTGTTCCACAGGAATCCGTGCTGTTCCACAGGGATAGGTGCTGTTCCACAGGGATCAATGCTGTTCCACAGGAATCAGTGCTGTTCCACAGGGATCAGTGCTGTTCCACAGGAATCAATGCTGTTCCACAGGGATCAGTGCTGTTCCACAGGGATCAGTGCTGTTCCACAGGAATCAGTGCTGTTCCACAGGGATCAGTGCTGTTCCACAGGAATCAATGCCGTTCCACAGGGATCAGTGCTGTTCCACAGGGATCAGTGCTGTTCCACAGGAATCAATGCTGTTCCACAGGGATCAGTGCTGTTCCACAGGAATCAATGCTGTTCCACAGGGATCAGAGCTGTTCCACAGGGATCAGTGCTGTTCCACAGGAATCAGTGCTGTTCCACAGGGATCAGTGCTGTTCCACAGAAATCCGTGCTGTTCCACAGGGATCAGTGCTGTTCCACAGGAATCAATGCTGTTCCACAAGGATCAATGCTGTTCCACAGGGATCAGTGCTGTTCCACAGGAATCAATGCTGTTCCACAGGGATCAGAGCTGTTCCACAGGGATCAGTGCTGTTCCACAGGGATCAGTGCTGTTCCACAGAAATCCGTGCTGTTCCACAGGAATCCGTGCTGTTCCACAGGGATCAGTGCTGTTCCACAGGAATCAGTGCTGTTCCACAGGGATCAGTGCTGTTCCACAGGGATCAGTGCTGTTCCACAGGAATCCGTGCTGTTCCACAGGGATCAGTGCTGTTCCACAGGAATCCGTGCTGTTCCACAGGAATCAGTGCTGTTCCACAGGGATCAGGAATCAGTGCTGTTCCACAGGAATCAGTGCTGTTCCACAGGGATCAGTGCTGTTCCACAGGAATCAATGCTGTTCCACAGGAATCAGTGCAGTTCCACAGGAATCCGTGCTGTTCCACAGGGATCAGTGCTGTTCCACAGGAATTAGTGCTGTTCCACAGGGATCAATGCTGTTCCACAGGAATCAGTGCTGATCCACAGGGATCAATGCTGTTCCACAGGGATCAATGCTGTTCCACAGGGATCAGTGCTGTTCCACAGGGATCAGTGCTGTTCCACAGGAATCAGTGCTGTTCCACAGGGATCAATGCTGTTCCACAGGGATCAATGCTGTTCCACAGGAATCAGTGCTGTTCCACAGGGATCAGTGCTGTTCCACAGGGATCAGTGCTGTTCCACAGAAATCCGTGCTGTTCCACAGGGATCAGTGCTGTTCCACAGGAATCCGTGCTGTTCCACAGGGATCAGTGCTGTTCCACAGGAATCCGTGCTGTTCCACAGGGATCAGTGCTGTTCCACAGGAATCAGTGCTGTTCCACAGGGATCAGTGCTGTTCCACAGGGATCAATGCTGTTCCACAGGGATCAATGCTGTTCCACAGGAATCAGTGCTGTTCCACAGGAATCAGTGCTGTTCCACAGGGATCAGTGCTGTTCCACAGGGATCAATGCTGTTCCACAGGAATCAGTGCTGTTCCACAGGGTTCAGTGCTGTTCCACAGGGATCAGTGCTGTTCCACAGGGATCAATGCTGTTCCACAGGGATCCGTGCTGTTCCACAGGGATCAGTGCTGTTCCACAGGGATCAGGAATCAGTGCTATTCCACAGGGATCAGTGCTGTTCCACAGGGATCAGTGCTGTTCCACAGGAATCCGTGCTGTTCCACAGGGATCAATGCTGTTCCACAGGAATCAGTGCTGTTCCACAGGAATCAGTGCTGTTCCACAGGGATCAGTGCTGTTCCACAGGAATCCGTGCTGTTCCACAGGAATCAATGCTGTTCCACAAGGATCAATGCTGTTCCACAGGGATCAGTGCTGTTCCACAGGAATCAATGCTGTTCCACAGGGATCAGTGCTGTTCCACAGGGATCAGTGCTGTTCCACAGGAATCAATGCTGTTCCACAGGGATCAGAGCTGTTCCACAGGGATCAGTGCTGTTCCACAGGAATCAGTGCTGTTCCACAGGGATCAGTGCTGTTCCACAGAAATCCGTGCTGTTCCACAGGGATCAGTGCTGTTCCACAGGAATCAATGCTGTTCCACAAGGATCAATGCTGTTCCACAGGGATCAGTGCTGTTCCACAGGAATCAATGCTGTTCCACAGGGATCAGAGCTGTTCCACAGGGATCAGTGCTGTTCCACAGGAATCAGTGCTGTTCCACAGGGATCAGTGCTGTTCCACAGAAATCCGTGCTGTTCCACAGGGATCAGTGCTGTTCCACAGGGATCAGTGCTGTTCCACAGGAATCAGTGCTGTTCCACAGGGATCAGTGCTGTTCCACAGGGATCAGTGCTGTTCCACAGGAATCCGTGCTGTTCCACAGGGATCAGTGCTGTTCCACAGGAATCCGTGCTGTTCCACAGGAATGAGTGCTGTTCCACAGGAATCAGTGCTGTTCCACAGGGATCAGGAATCAGTGCTGTTCCACAGGAATCAGTGCTGTTCCACAGAGATCAGTGCTGTTCCACAGGAATCAATGCTGTTCCACAGGAATCAGTGCAGTTCCACAGGAATCCGTGCTGTTCCACAGGGATCAGTGCTGTTCCACAGGAATCAGTGCTGTTCCACAGGGATCAATGCTGTTCCACAGGAATCAGTGCTGTTCCACAGGGATCAATGCTGTTCCACAGGGATCAATGCTGTTCCACAGGGATCAGTGCTGTTCCACAGGGATCCGTGCTGTTCCACAGGAATCAGTGCTGTTCCACAGGGATCAATGCTGTTCCACAGGGATCAATGCTGTTCCACAGGAATCAGTGCTGTTCCACAGGGATCAGTGCTGTTCCACAGGGATCAGTGCTGTTCCACAGGAATCCGTGCTGTTCCACAGGGATCAGTGCTGTTCCACAGGAATCCGTGCTGTTCCACAGGGATCAGTGCTGTTCCACAGGAATCCGTGCTGTTCCACAGGGATCAGTGCTGTTCCACAGGAATCAGTGCTGTTCCACAGGGATCAGTGCTGTTCCACAGGGATCAATGCTGTTCACAGGAATCAGTGCTGTTCCACAGGGATCAGTGCTGTTCCACAGGGATCAATGCTGTTCCACAGGAATCAGTGCTGTTCCACAGGGTTCAGTGTTGTTCCACAGGAATCCGTGCTGTTCCACAGGGATCAGTGCTGTTCCACAGGGATCAGTGCTGTTCCACAGGGATCAGTGTTGTTCCACAGGGATCAGTGCTGTTCCACAGGGATCAGTGCTGTTCCACAGGGATCAGTGCTGTTCCACAGGGATCAATGCTGTTCCACAGGAATCAGTGCTGTTCCACAGGAATCCGTGCTGTTCCACAGGAATCAGTGCTGTTCCACAGGGATCAGTGCTGTTCCACAGGGATCAATGCTGTTCCACAGGGATCAGTGCTGTTCCACAGGAATCCGTGCTGTTCCACAGGAATTCGTGCTGTTCCACAGGGATCAGTGCTGTTCCACAGGGATCAGTGCTGTTCCACAGGAATCAGTGCTGTTCCACAGGAATCCGTGCTGTTCCACAGGGATCAGTGCTGTTCCACAGGGATCAATGCTGTTCCACAGGGATCAGTGCTGTTCCACAGGAATCCGTGCTGTTCCACAGGAATCCGTGCTGTTCCACAGGGATCAGTGCTGTTCCACAGGGATCAATGCTGTTCCACAGGGATCAGTGCTGTTCCACAGGGATCAGTGCTGTTCCACAGGAATCCGTGCTGTTCCACAGGAATTCGTGCTGTTCCACAGGGATCAGTGCTGTTCCGCAGGGATCAGTGCTGTTCCACAGGGATCAGTGCTGTTCCACAGGAATCAGTGCTGTTCCACAGGGATCAGTGCTGTTCCACAGGAATCAGTGCTGTTCCACAGGGATCAGTGCTGTTCCACAGGAATCAGTGCTGTTCCACAGGAATCCGTGCTGTTCCACAGGAATCAGTGCTGTTCCACAGGGATCAGTGCTGTTCCACAGGGATCCGTGCTGTTCCACAGGAATCATTGCTGTTCCACAGGGATCAGTGCTGTTCCACAGGGATCAGTGCTGTTCCACAGGGATCAGAGCTGTTCCACAGGAATCAGTGCTGTTCCACAGGAATCAGTGCTGTTCCACAGGAATCCGTGCTGTTCCACAGGAATCAATGCTGTTCCACAGGGATCAGTGCTGTTCCACAGGAATCAATGCTGTTCCACAGGGATCAGTGCTGTTCCACAGGAATCCGTGCTGTTCCACAGGAATCCGTGCTGTTCCACAGGGATCAGTGCTGTTCCACAGGGATCAATGCTGTTCCACAGGGATCAGTGCTGTTCCACAGGAATCCGTGCTGTTCCACAGGAATCCGTGCTGTTCCACAGGGATCAATGCTGTTCCACAGGGATCAGTGCTGTTCCACAGGGATCCGTGCTGTTCCACAGGAATTCGTGCTGTTCCACAGGGATCAGTGCTGTTCCGCAGGGATCAGTGCTGTTCCACAGGGATCAGTGCTGTTCCACAGGAATCAGTGCTGTTCCACAGGGATCAGTGCTGTTCCACAGGGATCAGTGCTGTTCCACAGGAATCAGTGCTGTTCCACAGGGATCAGTGCTGTTCCACAGGAATCAGTGCTGTTCCACAGGAATCCGTGCTGTTCCACAGGAATCAGTGCTGTTCCACAGGGATCAGTGCTGTTCCACAGGGATCCGTGCTGTTCCACAGGAATCATTGCTGTTCCACAGGGATCAGTGCTGTTCCACAGGGATCAGTGCTGTTCCACAGGGATCAGAGCTGTTCCACAGGAATCAGTGCTGTTCCACAGGAATCAGTGCTGTTCCACAGGAATCCGTGCTGTTCCACAGGAATCAATGCTGTTCCACAGGGATCAGTGCTGTTCCACAGGAATCAATGCTGTTCCACAGGGATCAGTGCTGTTCCACAGGAATCCGTGCTGTTCCACAGGAATCCGTGCTGTTCCACAGGGATCAGTGCTGTTCCACAGGAATCCGTGCTGTTCCACAGGAATCCGTGCTGTTCCACAGGGATCAGTGCTGTTCCACAGAAATCAATGCTGTTCCACAGGGATCAGTGCTGTTCCACAGGAATCCGTGCTGTTCCACAGGAATCCGTGCTGTTCCACAGGAATCAGTGCTGTTCCACAGGGATCAGAGCTGTTCCACAGGAATCCGTGCTGTTCCACAGGGATCAGTACTGTTCCACAGGAATCAGTGCTGTTCCACAGGAATCAGTGCTGTTCCACAGGAATCAGTGCTGTTCCACAGGGATCAATTCTGTTCCACAGGAATCCGTGCTGTTCCACAGGGATCAGTGCTGTTCCACAGGAATTCGTGCTGTTCCACAGGGATCAGTGCTGTTCCACAGGGATCAGTGTTGTTCCACAGGGATCAGTGCTGTTCCACAGGGATCAGTGCTGTTCCACAGGAATTCGTGCTGTTCCACAGGAATTCGTGCTGTTCCACAGGGATCAGTGCTGTTCCACAGGGATCTGTGCTGTTCCACAGGGATCAGTGCTGTTCCACAGGGATCAATGCTGTTCCACAGGGATCAGTGCTGTTCCACAGGAATTCGTGCTGTTCCACAGGGATCAATGCTGTTCCACAGGGATCAGTGCTGTTCCACAGGGATCAGTGCTGTTCCACAGGAATCAGTGCTGTTCCACAGGGATCAGTGTTGTTCCACAGGGATCAGTGCTGTTCCACAGGGATCAGTGCTGTTCCACAGGAATTCGTGCTGTTCCACAGGGATCAATGCTGTTCCACAGGGATTTGTGCTGTTCCACAGGGATCAGTGCTGTTCCACAGGGATCAGTGCTGTTCCACAGGGATCAGTGCTGTTCCACAGGAATTCGTGCTGTTCCACAGGGATCAATGCTGTTCCACAGGGATCTGTGCTGTTCCACAGGGATCAGTGCTGTTCCACAGGGATCAGTGCTGTTCCACAGGGATCAGTGCTGTTCCACAGGAATTCGTGCTGTTCCACAGGGATCAGTGCTGTTCCACAGGGATCAGTGCTGTTCCACAGGGATCTGTGCTGTTCCACAAGGATCAGTGCTGTTCCACAGGGATCAGTGTTGTTCCACAGGAATCCGTGCTGTTCCACAGGGATCAGTGCTGTTCCACAGGGATCAGTGTTGTTCCACAGGAATCAGTGCTGTTCCACAGGGATCAGTGCTGTTCCACAGGGATCAGTGCTGTTCCACAGGGATCAATGCTGTTCCACAGGAATCAGTGCTGTTCCACAGGAATCCGTGCTGTTCCACAGGAATCAGTGCTGTTCCACAGGGATCAGTGCTGTTCCACAGGGATCAATGCTGTTCCACAGGGATCAGTGCTGTTCCACAGGGATCAGTGCTGTTCCACAGGAATCCGTGCTGTTCCACAGGAATTCGTGCTGTTCCACAGGGATCAGTGCTGTTCCACAGGGATCAGTGCTGTTCCACAGGAATCAGTGCTGTTCCACAGGAATCCGTGCTGTTCCACAGGGATCAGTGCTGTTCCACAGGGATCAATGCTGTTCCACAGGGATCAGTGCTGTTCCACAGGAATCCGTGCTGTTCCACAGGAATCCGTGCTGTTCCACAGGGATCAGTGCTGTTCCACAGGGATCAATGCTGTTCCACAGGGATCAGTGCTGTTCCACAGGAATCCGTGCTGTTCCACAGGAATTCGTGCTGTTCCACAGGGATCAGTGCTGTTCCGCAGGGATCAGTGCTGTTCCACAGGAATCAGTGCTGTTCCACAGGGATCAGTGCTGTTCCACAGGAATCAGTGCTGTTCCACAGGGATCAGTGCTGTTCCACAGGGATCAGTGCTGTTCCACAGGAATCAGTGCTGTTCCACAGGAATCAGTGCTGTTCCACAGGGATCAGTGCTGTTCCACAGGGATCAGTGCTGTTCCACAGGAATCAGTGCTGTTCCACAGGAATCCGTGCTGTTCCACAGGAATCAGTGCTGTTCCACAGGGATCAGTGCTGTTCCACAGGGATCCGTGCTGTTCCACAGGAATCATTGCTGTTCCACAGGGATCAGTGCTGTTCCACAGGGATCAGTGCTGTTCCACAGGGATCAGTGCTGTTCCACAGGGATCAGAGCTGTTCCACAGGAATCAGTGCTGTTCCACAGGAATCAGTGCTGTTCCACAGGAATCCGTGCTGTTCCACAGGAATCAATGCTGTTCCACAGGGATCAGTGCTGTTCCACAGGAATCAATGCTGTTCCACAGGGATCAGTGCTGTTCCACAGGAATCCGTGCTGTTCCACAGGAATCCGTGCTGTTCCACAGGGATCAGTGCTGTTCCACAGGAATCCGTGCTGTTCCACAGGAATCCGTGCTGTTCCACAGGAATCCGTGCTGTTCCACAGGGATCAGTGCTGTTCCACAGAAATCAATGCTGTTCCACAGGGATCAGTGCTGTTCCACAGGAATCCGTGCTGTTCCACAGGAATCCGTGCTGTTCCACAGGAATCAGTGCTGTTCCACAGGGATCAGAGCTGTTCCACAGGAATCCGTGCTGTTCCACAGGGATCAGTGCTGTTCCACAGGAATCAGTGCTGTTCCACAGGAATCCGTGCTGTTCCACAGGAATCAGTGCTGTTCCACAGGGATCAGTGCTGTTCCACAGGGATCAATGCTGTTCCACAGGAATCCGTGCTGTTCCACAGGGATCAGTGCTGTTCCACAGGAATCAGTGCTGTTCCACAGGGATCAGTGCTGTTCCACAGGAATCCGTGCTGTTCCACAGGGATCAATGCTGTTCCACAGGAATCCGTGCTGTTCCACAGGGATCAGTGCTGTTCCACAGGAATCCGTGCTGTTCCACAGGGATCAGTGCTGTGCCACAGGAATCCGTGCTGTTCCACAGGGATCAGTGCTGTTCCACAGGAATCAATGTTGTTCCACAGGAATCAATGCTGTTCCACAGGGATCAGTGCTGTTCCACAGGGATCAGTGCTGTTCCACAGGGATCAGTGCTGTTCCACAGGGATCAGTGTTGGGGCCACTGCTGTTCCTAATTTACAATAACAATTTGGATTTTGGCATCAACAATACAATTTATAAATTTGCGGATGACACCAGGTTGTGGGAGGTAGTCAATCCCAAGGAGGACAGCATCAAATTAGAAGAGGACATGAATAAACAGCAGTTTGGGCAAAGACTGTGAAATGAAGTTCAACACCTAAATTTGAGGTAATACGTATTGATAAGAAATCTGGAGTTAGGGTTATAGAAAATAGTATAGGGTTATAGAAAAGTATATAGAAAATAAGAATCTAAATGTGATGGTGGAGCAAAAGGATGTGGGCGTACAAATACACAAATCACTAAAAGTTGAAACAACAGGTCAATAATCCATAACAAAAGCCAACCAAGTACTGAAGTTTATTTTGGAGGGACAGAATTGACAAGTACAGAGGTTATGCTAAACTTGTATCAAGCCTGGGTTTGACCACAATTTGAGAAAAGCAATTCTGGTACTGTCACCATGTTGTAAAAAGGACATGGAGAGGTACAAATAGATTCACAAGGATACTATTCAGAGTGCGTGGGTATACATGTGGGAAGAATGAGGGGAGGTCAAATTGACGTACACACGATGATAAAAGGTATGGTTAAAGTAGACGTGGAGAGGATGCTTCTTTTTGTGGGGCATTCTAGTACAAGAGGTCATAGTCTTAGGATAAGAGGTAGCTGAGGAGAAACTATTAAGGGCCGTGATTCTGTGGAATTTGCTACCCAGGCTGTGGTGGATGCTGGGACGGTGAGTAAATTTACGGAGGAGTTAGACTGATTTTTAATTGGTAATGGGTTGACGGGTTATGGAGAACGGGCAGGATGGTGGATGAGATCAGCCATGATCCAATGGCGGAGCAGACTCGATTGGCCAAATTCTGCTCTGATATCCTATGAACTTACAAAAGATTGGTCAGCCTGGGTCCCTTTTCTCTGGAAAGGAGAAGGCTGTATGGTGACCTCATGGAGGTCGTCCAAATTATGAAACCCTTTGATAGCGTGGCCCCAAAGAGAGGGGCAATTGTTGGGAAAGGTCAAGCCCCAAATCAATGATACGAGGTAGTCATCAAGGAATGCAATGGGGAATTCAGAGGAAGATCCATCACCCAGGGAGGGGTGAGAATGTGGAACTCGCTACCACCGGGAGTGGTTGAATCGGATTGAAGGGGAGGCTGGGCGAGCATTTCAGAGAGAACGGAATCCAGGGTGACGAGGATAGAATAATATCAGGTAGGGTTGTTGAGCGTAAACGCTGGCATGGATTGGGTCGGCTGAATGGCCTCTTCCTGTGCTGTAAACTCTAAATCATTTGGTGATATTTTACCAACTGGGCTGAAATGTCACAAAAACAAACTGAAAACAAAAAAATAAAATGAGTGATTTGCAGAGAGAGAAGATTGTTTATTAGTTTAAAACCAGTATGAAGGACAGCCATACTGCGTCGCAGAGCTGCTCCGTCTCCTTGATTGCAGCCTCACTGAATCTTTCTCATAGAATTTACAGTGCAGAAGGAGGCCATTCGGCCCATCGAGTCTGCACCGGCTCTTGGAAAGAGCACCCTACCCAAGGTCAACACCGCCACCCTATCCCCATAACCCAGTAACCCCACCCAACACTAAGGGCAATTTTGGACACTAAGGGCAATTTATCATTGGCCAATCCACCTAACCTGCACATCTTTGGACTGTGGGAGGAAACCAGAGCACCCGGAGGAAACCCACGCACACACGGGGAGGATGTGCAGACTCCGCACAGACAGTGACCCAAGCCGGAATCGAACCTGGGACCCTGGAGCTGAGAAGCAATTGTGCTATCCACTGTGCTACCGTGCTGCCCGCAACCACTCTTTCAGAAAGCGATTCATTAAAATGCAGAACACTGTTGGAGGGTTCGGAGAAATAGGTTTCAATCCAATCCTCATGGTGGACCGGGGAGGTGAATTATGGGGGAGGTGGAGCGTGGAGGTCGAAGAAACAGGGGGAATTCTGGAATCTCAGAATGGAGCAAAACATTTGACAGCAAATTAATCACATCCCCAAATATTTAGTCACCTGGCTCCCGTGAGGTGGATTGAGTCACTTCCCTACATTGAAGGTGCTGCATCAATGTGAGTTGTTGTTGTTGCTGTTGAAGATCCTACTTGACTATTTTGACTGAAAAACAATTACACTAAACTTGTTTCCATGTGACCGCGACTCATTGGTGGCACAGTGGTTAGCACTGCTGTCTTACAGCTCCAGAGACCTGGGTTCAGTTCCAGCCTCGGGTGAGTATCTATCTGTGCGGAGTCTGCACGTTCTCCCCGTGTCTGCGTGGGTTTCCTCCGGGTGCGCCGGTTTCATCCCACAGTCCAAAGATGTGCAGGTCAGGTGGATTGGCCATGCTAAATTGTCCCTTCATGCCCAAAATGTTAGGTAGGGTTCTGGGGACAGGGTGATTGGATTGGATTTAATGTCACATGTAGCGAGGTACAGTGAAAAGTATTGCTGCGTACAGTCCAGGCAGATCGCTCCATACATGAAAAAACATAGGACATATGATAAATACACAATGTAAATATATAGGCACAGGCAACAGGTGGAGGTGCTTAAGCAGGATGCTCTTTCCAAGGGCCGGTGCAGACCCTGTGGGCCGAATGGCCTCCTTCTGCACCATAAGGATTCTATTCTATGATTCACAGAGGATTCAGATAGACAGAGTGTGATTAGGGATTGAACAGGGCTGAACGAGGCTTTTCAAACCAGAATCGCCAGGAACAGCTGCCACCTGCTGCAGCCATGCTGACATTACAAGTGACAACACTTCTAAAAGAGTTGTGTGGGCTGTCAAAGGAGGCAGTGGCACAGTGGTATTGCCACTGGGTTAGTAATCCAGAGACCCTGGGTAATCCCATGGGGAACCCAGGTTCCAATCCCACCACGGCAGATGGTGAAATTTCAATTCACTAAAAATCTGGCATTGTCGAACATGGGTGGAGGTCACAGCGCCGAGGATCCGGGTTTGATCCCAGTCCCTGGTCACTGTCTGTGCGGACATTGCGCATTCTCCCTGTGTCTGCGTCTCCTCACAACCCAAAGATGTGCAGGGTGGTGGATTGGCCACGCTAAATTGCCCCTTAATCGAAAAAAAAGAAAAGGTTCCTATTCCCATGAGATCAATTCGGTCATTTCCGTGGGTCACGTGAGGGTTATTACGTCCCTCCCCCCGAAGTCCCTAGGACCCTCTGTTGCTGGGAGTGGAGGAAGTCTCCTTCGCTGCTTTGCCTGCGACTGTGTTTCTAGCGATCGTGGGGCTGGCCGGGAGGCGTGTAATGCATCAGAGAGCGTCGTTTCCAAGCCGATCATCTGCGGGGTCCTATTGGTGGACTCTCCCTCGCAAAACTGTCATCCAAGACTATGGATGCTGCTGCCTCCATGACACTGAATCCTCCATCTTGCACAGATCAGTATTCTGCCCCTTTGGCAGTACTGCTCCTGGGCCCATGGATTATGGGCAAGAGGGAGGAAGAGCTGATTCATCTGGCGGGGCTGGCGCTCGTGCGGGTTCCCTGCCTCTGATATAGTCCATGTCTTTTTGCGTACAGTCCACCCATTGGTTTGAACTGTATAAGACACTGATCCAGTCTTCTCCGTTACGGTCCCCACTAACTACTGGGCACCAAAATACCGGGAGTACACCTTGCCCCCTGGCTTGTACCCTCTGTCCTGCCTCCGGTGGTTATGGTACTTTTTCTGGAGATCTTGTTTCCTCTCCACCTTCCTACATAGATTAGGAAACGCTAGCCTGGGGCGGGTCCGTAGTCTTCAGCCCATCAGTAATTCTGCCGGTGCTACCCCAGTCGTTACATGAAGCGTAGTCTGACAGTTGAGCAGGAAATGTGCCAATTCTGTCTCAATGGACCCCGTGGTTTGTTTCTTCATGAACGGTCTGTACTGCCCGCTCGGCCAGGCCGTTTGAAGAAGGGTGGTATGGGGCAGTCCAAATGTGTTTCACTCCATTCGCCTGCATGAACTTCGAGAGTTCCTCATAGTGAAAGCCGTTATTTGTGATGAGCACCTCCTGGATACCATGGGCACGAAACGATTGCCGTAGCTTCTCAATGGTAACCCGTGCGGTGGTGGAAGGAATCTGGTAAACATACATCCATTTTAAGTGGGCTTCAACAAGTAGTAAAAACATTAACCCTAAGTAAGGCCTGGCGAAATGGGCATGTGACTGCACCCAGGACCGACCGGCCCACTCCCAGGGTGAAGTGACGCTTATGGCTGAAGCTGTCGATGCTCTTGATATGCTATACGCTGCTTCATCATTCCGGATGTTTCTTTAGGAGTGCGTGTAGTGGTGCCAATGTGGTTGCCAGATTCGGAATGAATTTTCCATAATAGTTTGAGCTCCAGGAATGACGGTAGTAGCTCTGTTGTATTCTCTGGCGTGGGGGCCTGCTTGATAGCTCGAACCTTCTCCACCAGGTACAAGCCGTCCTTGTGCAACCCACAAACCCAGGTATGTGACCTCCCTTGCCTGGAAAAGACACTTGCTCCTTTTCAGGTGGACCCTGCCTCCAAGGATGTGCGAAGGACTTCCTCTAAATTATCTTGGTGTTCCTTCTCGGTGGCTCCAGTAATCAATACATCATCTAAGTAGATTCTAATCCTGGGAGCCCCTGAAGAATGCTCTCCATGACCTGCTGGATGGTCACGCAGGCTGATGATACTCCAAATGGAAGTCTGGTGTATTCATACAGTCCCCTGTGGGTAATGATGGTCACATATTTCCTGGACACCAACTGGAGGTTAGCTCATGTACAACTTGGAGAAAGAATGACACCAGCCAACTTTGTGTAAAGATCCTCCACGCGTGACATTGGGTACCCGACCAACCGGGAGGCCTTGGTCATCGTCATTTTATAATCGCTGCATAGGCGGACTGTCTTGTCTGGCTTCAGCACTGGGACTACTGGTGCTGCCCACTTTGCAAATTGAACTGGCCGAAAAATCCCCAACTTTTCCAGCCGGCTGAGCTCTTCATCCACTTTAGACAGTAGAGCGTATGAGACTGGGCGGGCCCTAAAATACTTGGATTGGGCTTCTGGGTCCACATACATAGCTCCCTTAATTTTCCCCAAACCATCTTGGAAAACCTCTGGATATTTTCCCATCATCTCGTACAACCCGCCTGTATCCATTAAAAAAACATTCTGTCGGGGACTTCCGGTGACGGCGGGCGGGAGGCGGCCGCACAATGGAGAACTCCCGCTCGGGAACGGCATTTTCGGGGCTTTAAGCCCGGTCCCAGGGTCCACGGAGGCGGCAGAAGCAGGGAGAAGGCATGGAGGAGGCACTGTGAAGACACAGGACGGAAAAAAACCCAAAGAAAAATGTCGAGGGTGAGCAAAAAAACGGCCGAAAAAAAACCAGCTGGAGGTCTGTCGGGGAGTGGAAAGGTCACCGCGGGGTCACCAGGAAAAATGGAGGCTGGAGCACCAGGGAAGGCCGCACTGCTTACGGCTGAAGAAATAACCAAGGTGATGGCTGTGGAATTTGAAAAGCAGTTGGCGCAGATTGCGAAATGCATGGAGACGGTGAGGAAGGAGATGAGGGAGGTTTTGAGTGTGCTGGTGGAGGAGGCGGTTTCCCCGGTGAGGACGGCGGTGGCGAGCGCAGTGGCGGAGGTGCGAGAGCAAGGGGAGGCGCTGAAGGAAGTGGAGGAGACGTTATTGCAGCACGGTGATCAACTTGCCTCGATGGGGAAAGAGATGCGGAAGGTGATGGATACTAACAAGGATCTGCGAGGAAAAATGGAAGACCTGGAAAATAGATCCAGGCGACAGAACTTGAGGATTGTGGGGCTGCCCGAAGGAGTTGAAGGACCGAAGCCGACTGAGTATTTTGCCGCGATGCTGGCAAAACTATTGGGGGAGGGGGAGGATCCCTCCCGATATGAACTGGATCGGGCTCATCGGTCGTGGAGGCCTGTACCAAAGGCGAGTGAGCCGCCAAGGGCAGTGACTCTGTGCTTCTGTAGGTACAGGGTGAAGGAGAAGGTCCTGAGCTGGGCCAAGCAGAAGCGGGTGGTGCAGTGGGCTGGAGCTGGTATACGTGTATACCAGGACTTTACGGTGGAACTGGCAAGGAGGCGGGCTGCCTTCAACCGGGTGAAGAGGGCACTGTACATTAGCACGGTGCGGTGCGGCATTGTATATTCAGCGAAGCTGAGGGTGACTTACAAGCTCAGGGAATTTTATTTTGGAACGGCGGAAGCAGCGGAGGAGTTTGCGAAGGCAGGAGGACAGTGGCAGAACTGACAAATTGAGGAATGGCCATGTGCCGATGTAACCTCATGACTGTATTTTCTTCTTTTCTGTATCACTGCGCACGGGTGTAGAGATTAAAGGAGCCAAGGTGGTATATATTTGGACAAGGGAAGGGACGGGACTTTCACTCGAAATGAGGGCTCTTTGGGGTGTAGGTGGATATGCAGGGTTTGTGTGCTAAAAGGGGATCTTTGGGCTTTCCTGGGGCCGGGCAAGTGGGAAAGGGACCCGGGCGGGGGCCTCCACGCTGGCCTGTTTAAGCCAGCCAGTGAACGGGAGTGAGGTGGGGGGAGGGGCTGCGGCCATCGGAGCCTGGCAGAACAGGGTCCGAGTGGTCTAGCCGGGGTGGAAAGTTGGGGGGGGAAGGAACCGAGGTTGGGAGGAGGAGTTTTACAAGAGGCAGTGGACGGGAGGAGCTGGAGACCTGGGGTGGGGGGGGGGGGGAGCTGTGTAAGATTAAGGGTGACTACGGGTAATCCCTGATTCTTTTGTCATTTGTTTATGTAAACATGCGGGTTGAGGTTTGGGGGTTGGTGGGTAGATGGGATCGTTGTTATTATTATGGGGACTGACATATCTTGCTGATTATTGTTTATTGTTGATGGGTGTAAATGTGGGAGAAAATGTGAAAATGGAGATGAATAAAAAAAATAAAATAAAAATAAATAACATTCTGTCAGTTTGGACGGAGCCTCTGTAACCAGTCGCAGCCCGACAGACTGTGTCCGGGCTCCTGAACCACTATCAGTGGCAAGCAAACTGATTGCTACCGTAGGCAACAATGTTCCAATGATGGATAAAGGCTCTCCGGTATATGTCACCAACCGTGCCTTAGTGTTCCTTAGGCCCAAGTGTTGGATCACCGGACAGATGTTCCGGTACGTTTGTTGTCCAATGACCAAGGGCATGCATTTTAGTTGCGTGTAATTATCCTTCTCGGGTTGTGCTAAATGTAAAGCCCTGGATCTGGGTCGACATGTCCCGGGACCAGGACAATGTGCTTGCTGATGGTTCTGCTGTTCCCAGCCCCCGCTATGGTTCCTATGTGTTTGGGTAAGCTGGAGGACTGCGTCTACTGTAGCAGAGAGAGAGAGACAGGCTTTCAACACTTGAAGAAATGCAACTCTATTTTATTAAAACTCTCAACTATTGAACATGCTTTAACTGTGGGTTGACACTATGCTGAGTTGACTGGAGACCTGAGGCTAACCTGACCAGGTGTAGCATCGTTGTGAGTCTACCTCCTGGAGCTCAGGAGAGACGTCTCGTCCTGCTGCAGTGGCTCTTAGCCGATGGGTCTGACCACGAAGTTGCTCATGGTGACTGAGTCTCAAAGGCTCTACTCTTGGGGGGGGGGGGGGGGGGATGTAACTCGCTGGAATGGCGGGGGCGGCCGATGCCATTTAGCTCCATATCCATGGAGCTCTGGGGATTCTGGGCTCACCTTTCTGTGTTTTCACACAAGAGGGACAATTCCATGGCCTTTACAGTCGCCAGTATTTGGCGACTAGGGGCTTTTCACAGTAACTTCATTGCAGTGTTAATGTAGGCCTATTTGTGACACTAAAGATTATTATTATTATTATTCGAAGGTTCTGCCAACAACTTACACTGGGCCACACGCGAGGCGGTCCCGCAGCATTTCTGGAAAGGATGGCCCATGTTTGCAATGCTCGGCCTGCTTGTGTAGGAACATCAGGAATTGTGTAACCGACTCCCCTGGGGTTCCCCTGGCAATGTTGAACCTGTATCTCTATACTCTCACTGACGGTTTGTGGTCCTGATGGTATGCCCCAAACACTACCAACTCAACAAAGGAAGATCATTGAATCTGGGGCCGCTGGGTAGGTAAGACTTGATTGAAATGAATGAAAATCGCTTATCGTCACAGGTAGGCTTCAAATGAAGTTACTGTGAAAAGCCCCTAGTCGCCACATTCCGGCGCCTGTTCGGGGAGGCTGGTACGGGAATTGAACTGTGCTGCTGGCCTGCCTTGGTCTGCTTTCAAAGCCAGCGATTTAGCCCTGTGCCAAACCAGCCCCAGAATCTTTGGATCACGCTAAAGATTGGGGCTCCACAGGCGGTCAGGAATATTACCTTTTGTCGGTCGTCTCCTGTAATTGCATTTTTATGAAAGTAATACCGCATCCGTTCAGCATACTGGGCCCAATCTTCTACACCTGCATCAAAAACCTCGAGACTCCCAAGAAGCAGCATTTTTAACTTGCTCTGACCGTGTTGAGGAATTCAAACACGGTCCAGGCATCCAGAATCACAGCTGTAGCGTTTTCCTCGTCGCCAATATAATATCCTCAGGAGTCCCAGTGGCGGAGGGTGTGAACAACATGAAAATCCATTGATTGCGGCGGATCTGAAAGGTCTCACCGCCAGCCAATAGCGGGCCCCCTCTTCCACCGCAAAACACACTGTGGGGTGGGGGGGGGAAGAAAAACACTCGTAAATGACGAGGCAGACTCTGACCAAAGTCAGCTGCAATCCCAATTGCTGCCCTTTTTATGCTGCTTTGCGATGCCTCCTCACACCTGCGTTGAATCACTCCCATGTTGTATCCGTTAACCTATCAAAACATGGAGTGGGCCATGTAAAATCTCAGCCAATCGCTTTTTTAACACACTGGATTGCTTGATTATTGTTTCTAAAAATGGAGGGTGGGCTGCCGATTTCAGCATCCGCCGATTTTGATGTGTTGGGTAAGCTGGAGGACTGCGTCTACTGTAGCAGAGAGAGAGTCTGCTTCCAACACTTGAAGAAATGCAACTCTATTTTATTAAAACTCTCAACTATTGAACATGCTTTAACTGTGGGTTGACACTATGCTGAGTTGACTGGAGACCTGAGGCTAACCTGACCAGACTATCTTACTACCACATGGTGGATGTTCTAGTTGTTGCTCACGGGCTCTGACTGTCTCAGAGGCTTCACCCGAGAGAGCGGGAAAACTAGTGCCCCCTGGTTATATAGTGTTTGTGTCCTGTCTGGTGATTGGCTGCTGTATTCTGTGTGTTCATTGGCCATCCTTTGTGTCACTCACTGTCTGTCTGTGCACCAACGTATACTTGTGTGTATATTATGACATCTCCCCCCTTTCAAAAAATGTGTGTATGTGTCAATAAATAGTGGGTGTGTGTATGAGCCTATGTACAAAGTATGTGAGAGTATTTACATGGGAAGGTGTCTGTCATGATATTCAAACACACACATCATGATGGACACACAAACAGACAAATCAGAGCACACAACACCACAACCAATCACACACAAAGACAGGAACCACATAAAAGCACGAACACGACACCTAGTGGACAGTAGGTCTGGGGACAAGGACACGGACATGACCTGTTTCAACATCACAAACAGGGAATCCCCACGTGCAGAGTATCAAGACAAAGCTGTACATAGAAAGTTTAAATAAAATAGCGTTGTACCATATACAACCGTGTTGGCTCATCTGTGTGTCAGAATGCCCAACACCACATGGTACAGGAGTGGATCGATATCTGCCAACTAACCTGCCATTCTGGACATGGACCGCACCGACAAACCGCAGCCGTTGCAAGTCGCGGGGAACCTAGGTACCAATTGGAAGCTCTTCAGGCAGCGATTTGACCTGTACATCCGAGCCAACGAGAAACAGAGTGCCTCGGATGAAGCGAAGATTGCACTGCTCCTCTTCTACACAGGGCAGCACGCCCTCGACGTCTTCAACTCACTGGTGTTCGAAGAAGGGGAAAACCAATCCAAGTATGACACGGTCATCCTCAAACTGGACCAGCACTTTAATGTTGAAGTGAATGAAAGTTTTGAAAGATACCTCTTTCAGCAACGCCTGCAAGGTAAGGAGGAGCTTTTTCAACCCTTTTTGACGCACCTCCGAATTCTAGCGCAGTCCTGCGGTTACGGCAGCACCACAGAGTCCATGATCAGGGACCAGATTGTTTTTGGTGTTGCCTCCAGTGGCCTACGCCAGCAGGTTCTTAAAATCAAAAGCCTCACCTTAGCGTCTGCTGTGGAAGCCTGTGTCCTCCACGAGAATGCAACCAGCCGTTTTGCCCGATTTCAGGCGTCCGAGTTGGCACGGAGGGGTTCCCCAGCCATCGAATCGGCAAGACAGGCCGCCCACGACGCCGAACGCATCCAGGCCGTCGATTAATTCCCGACCCGCGGCCCCGCCGAGAGCGGCCGCTTCCCGCGCTTTTCGCGGTCTCCCGCGCTGGTGCGTGCCACAAATAATGGCCACATCGAGGGACGCACTGCGCAGGCGCGCCCACCGCAAGATCGCACTGCGCATACGCAGTGGCGCAACAAACGCCGTGGCGTCATGACGTGCAGCAATTGTGGAGCTGTACACTTAAAAGGGCAATGTCCTGCTAAAAACCGACAGTGCCTCAGATGTGGCAAGATGGGCCACTATGCTGCCCACTGTCGTGCTGCTCAACCCATGGATCCTGCACATCCCCGACAATCTCGCAGACAAGTCAGGACCGTCCAGCCCACGCATCAAGACTTCCAGTTAAGTGATGCAGATGACCAGGATGCCTTCCGCGTTTCCGTCATCGATGTCAACAAGGTCAATGCCATCAATCCAGCTGATGAGTGGTGTGCCACCCTGACGGTCAACCCAAACTCGTCGCAAGCCCATTAGACTGGACTTATAACACCGTTCATATGTCTAACAAGTTACACAATTCTGTATGATAACCTGTTGTTGTTTATCGTTCCAGATATCGTCTGACTGGACCACTGTTCAAGTTTTTTTTTCTCGTTCGCATTCATGTTCTGTTATGGTACAACCTTGTTCATGTGACGCACCCGACATCGCCCCATGTAAATAGTTACGTCATATGCACATGCTGTACACAACACACACACACTCTTAGATGCACTCACGACACGATTATATTTATTACCACGTAGGCACATATCTTTGTAAAAAGGGGGGATGTCATGATATTCAAACACACACATCATGATGGACACACCAACAGACAAATCAGAACACACAACACCACAACCAATCACACACAAAGACAGGAACCACATAAAAGCACGAACACGACACCTAGTGGACAGTAGGTCTGGGGACAAGGACACGGACACAACCTGTTTCAACATCACAAACAGGGAATCCCCACGTGCAGAGTATCAAGACAAAGCTGTACATAGAAAGTTTAAATAAAATAGCGTTGTACCATATACAACCGTGTTGGCTCATCTGTGTGTCAGAACGCCCAACACCACAGTGTCTAGTGCAGATAGAGTGCGTACAACAAATTAGGAAGAAACAATATGTAAGATGTGTAAACGAAGCACAAGGCAATGCAACATTCAGTCTATAAGTTCAGTCTCTGTGGCGGGCGACGAATTCTGGTTGAAGGGTGGGTCAGGGGCCGCCTGCACTGGAATGGGCGGAGCTGCGTCCAATGTAGACGGTGGCAAAAGAAACGGCAGCTCGGTGACCTCTTGGAAGGGTGTGTCCTGAGGAATCAGCAGGCGAGGCGGGACATCACGTTCAGGTGGTGAGCGTGGAAGCAGCCGCAGTGCCCGCCTATTACGGCGAAGAAAAGAGCCATCATGCATGCGAACGAGAAAGGATCTGGGGGCCACTTGCTTGACCACCACAGCTGTGGCAGACCAGCCACCGTCAGGTAGCTGAACACGAACTCGGTCAGCAGGGACCAGAGCAGGGAGATCTGTGGCGTGGGCAGCATACGCCGACTTGCATTGGGCCCGAGACAGTTGCTTTCTTTGCAGGACCGGAAAATTGTCAAGGTCCGGGACATGGATAGCTGGCACCGTCGTCCGTAGTGTGCGGTTCATTAGCAGCTGTGCTGGGGACAGGCCAGCAGACAAAGGAGTCGCCCTGTCGGCGAGCAGTGCCAGGTGAAAATCTGAACCCGAATCAGCAGCTTTACACAACAGTTGTTTTACAATGTGTACCCCCTTTTCTGCTTTCCCTTTTGACAGGGGGTAGTGGGGGCTTGAAGTGACACGCGTGAAATTGTACCTTCGGGTAAAATCCGTCCACTCCTGACTGAAGAAGCACGGGCATTATCTGTGGAATGCCATGACAGGCAAAGGTCTCTGCACGCCCTGTTGACTGTTGCTGATGTGAGGTCATGCAGTCTGACCACCTCGGGGTAATTTGAAAAATAATCCACGAGGAGGACGTAGTCCCGGCTTTTTGCCTGGAAGAGATCAATGCCAACCTTGGTCCATGGGGACGACACCAGTTCATGCGGCTGCAAAGTCTCTTCCGGCTGAGCTGGCTGGAACCGTTGGCACGTTGGGCAATTTGGGACAGTGTTGGCGATGTCGTCATTGATGCCAGGCCAATATACTGCCTCTCGGGCTCGCCGGCGACACCTTTCCACCCCCAGGTGACCCTCGTGGAGTTGGCCGAGGACGAGCTCTTGCATACTTTGTGGTATTACTATCCTGTCCAGTTTCATTAGTATGCCATCGACCACTGCCAGGACGTCTTTTATATTGTAGAACTGTGGGCACTGGCCCTTCTGCCAACCATCTGTGAGATGGCACATGACCCGTTGGAGTAAAGGATCCCTGGCCGTCTCTTGACGAATCTGCACGACCCTTTCGTCAGTGGCCGGAAAGTTGGATGAGCAGCACGGTAGCATTGTGGATAGCACAATTGCTTCACAGCTCCAGGGTCCCAGGTCCGATTCCGGCTTGAGTCATTGTCTGTGCGGAGTCTGTACATCTTCCCCGTGTGTGCGTGGGTTTCCTCCGGGTGCTCCGGCTTCCTCCCATATTCCAAAGATGTGCAGGTTAGGTGGATTGGCCATGATAAATTGCCCTTAGTGTCCAAAATTCCCCAAAAGTGTTGGGTGGGGTTACTGGGTTATGGGGATAGGGTGGAGGTGTTGACCTTGGGTAGGGTGCTCTCTCCAAGAGCCGGTGCAGACTCGATGGGCCGAATGGCCTCCTTCTGCACTGTAAATTCTATGTAAATCTATGTAACTCAACATGGGCGTCGATCTGGCAGACAGAGTCCGACTGCTCGCACGGCGTGGTGATGGAGCGAGAGAGTGCATCGGCCACAATGAGCTCCGAGTTTGAGGAGGATACGCTGTAGGCGTGGCGTCATATCGTTGAGGTCCTTCTGTATGATGTGAACCAGTGGCCTGTGGTCCGTTTCGACCATAAACTTGGGGAGTCCATACACGTAATCATGGAATCTGTAAATCCCTGTGAGGAGGCCCAGGCACTCTTTCTCGATTTGAGCATATAAGACCATAAGACCATAAGACATAGGAGCGGAAGTAAGGCCATTCGGCCCATCGAGTCCACTCCGCCATTCAATCATGGCTGATTTCAACTCCATTTACCCGCTCTCTCTCCATAGCCCTTAATTCCTCAAGAAATCAAGAATTTATCAACTTCTGTCTTAAAGACACTCAACGTCCCGGCCTCCACCACCCTCTGTGGCAATGAATTCCACAGACCCACCACTCTCTGGCTGAAGATATTTCTCCTCATCTCTGTTCTAAAGTGACTCCCTTTTATTCTAAGGCTGTGCCCCCGGGTCCTAGTCTCCCCTGCTAATGGAAACAACTTCCCTACATCAACCCTATCTAAGCCATTCATTATCTTGTAAGTTTCTATTAGATCTCCCCTCAACCTCCTAAACTCCAATGAATATAATCCCAGGATCCTCAGACGTTCATCGTATGTTAGGCCTACCATTCCTGGGATCATCCGTGTGAATCTCCGCTGGACCCGCTCCAGTGTCAGTATGTCCTTCCTGAGGTGTGGGGCCCAAAATTGCTAACAGTATTCTAAATGGGGCCTAACTAATGCTTTATAAAGCTTCAGAAGTACATCCCTGCTTTTATATTCCAAGCCTCTTGAGATGAATGCCAATATTGTATTTGCTTTCTTAATTACGGACTCAACCTGCAAGTTTACCTTTAGAGAATCCTGGACTAGGACTCCCAAGTCCCTTTGCACTTCAGCATTATGAATTTTGTCACCGTTTAGAAAATAGTCCATGCCTCTATTCTTTTTTCCAAAGTGCAAGACCTTGCACTTGCCCACGTTGAATTTCATCAGCCATTTCTTGGACCACTCTCCTAAACTGTCTAAATCTTTCTGCAGCCTCCCCACCTCCTCCATACTACCTGCCCCTCCACCTATCTTTGTATCATCGGCAAACTTAGCCAGAATGCCCCCAGTCCCGTCATCTAGATCGTTAATATATAAAGAGAACAGCTGTGGCCCCAACACTGAATCCTGCGGGACACCACTCATCACCGGTTGCCATTCCGAAAAAGAACCTTTTATCCCAACTCTCTGCCTTCTGCCTGACAGCCAATCATCAATCCATGTTAGTACCTTGCCTCAAATACCATGGGCCCTTATTTTACTCAGCAGTCTCCCGTGAGGCACCTTATCAAAGGCCTTTTGGAAGTCAAGATAGATAACATCCATTGGCTCTCCTTGGTCTAACCTATTTGTTATCTCTTCAAAGAACTCTAACAGGTTTGTCAGGCACGACCTCCCCTTACTAAATCCATGCTGACTTGTCCTAATCTGACCCTGCACTTCCAAGAATTTAGAAATCTCATCCTTAACAATGGATTCTAGAATCTTGCCAACAACCGAGGTTAGGCTAATTGGCCTATAATTTTCCATCTTTTTCCTTGTTCCCTTCTTGAACAGGGGGGTTACAACAGGAATTTTCCAATCCTCTGGGACTTTCCCGGACTCCAGTGACTTTTGAAAGATCATAACTAACGCCTCCACTATTTCTTCAGCTATCTCCTTTAGAACTCTAGGATGTAGTCCATCTGGGCCCGGAGATTTATCAATTTTTAGACCTCTTAGTTTCTCTAGCACTTTCTACTTTGTGATGGCTACCATATTCAACTCTGCCCCCTGACTCTCCGGAATTGGTGGGATATTACTCATGTCTTCTACTGTGAAGACTGACGCAAAGTACTTATTTAGTTCCTCAGCTATTTCCTTGTCTCCCATCACAAAATTACCAGCGTCATTTTGGAGCGGCCCAATGTCAACTTTTGCCTCCCATTTGTTTTTAACGTATTTAAAGAAACTTTTACTATCATTCCTAATGTTACTGGCTAGCCTACCTTCATATTTGATCCTCTCTTTCCTTATTTCTCTCTTTGTTATCCTCTGTTTGTTTTTGTAGCCTTCCCAATCTTCTGACTTCCCACTACTCTTTGCCACATTATAGGCTTTCTCTTTTGCTTTGATGCATTCCCTAACTTCCTTTGTCAGCCATGGCTGCCTAATCCCCCCTCTGATAACCTTTCTTTTCTTTGGGATGAACCTCTGCACTGTGTCCTCAATTACTCCCAGAAACTCCTGCCATTGCTGTTCTACTGTCTTTCCCACTAGGCTCTGCTCCCAGTCGATTTTCGTCAGTTCCTCCCTCATGCCCCTGTAGTTACCTTTATTTAACTGTAATACCTTTACATCTGATTCTACCTTCTTTCTTTCAAATTGGAGATTGAATTCTACCATATTATGATCACTGCCTCCTAAGTGCTCCCTTACTTTAAGATCTTTAATCAAGTCTGGCTCATTACATAACACTAAGTCCAGAATGGCCTGTTCCCTCGTGGGCTCCATCACAAGCTGTTCCAAAAAGCCCTCCTGTAAACATTCAATGAATTCCCTTTCCTTGGGTCCACTGGCAGCATTATTTACCCAGTCCACCTGCATATTGAAGTCCCCCATGATCACTGTGACCTTGCCTTTCTGACATGCACTTTCTATTTCGTGGTGCATTTTGTGCCCCCGGTCCTGACCACTGTTAGGAGGCCGGTACATAACTCCCATTATGGTTTTTTTGCCTTTGTGGTTCCTCAACTCTACCCACACAGACTCCACATCATCTGACCCTATGTCATTTAGTGCTATTGATTTAATTTCATTCCTAATTAACAAGGCAACCCCGCCCCCTCTGCCCACCTCCCTGTCTTTTCGATAGGTTGTGAATCCCTGGATGTTTAAATGCCAGTCCTGAACCCCCTGCAACCATGTCTCTGTGATGCCTACCACATCATACCTGCCAGTCACAATCTGGGCCACAAGCTCATCTACCTTGTTCCGTACACTGCGCGCATTTAAATATAGCATCTTGAATTCTCTATTGACCGTCCCTTTTTGTTTTCTTAGTGTGGTGGACCTTAGTTTACTGAGCCTTTCCATACACTGTGTCATATTTTGTGGGATGGGGACTATCGTAACCTCTCCTGAGTTCTGTCTTTTCGTGCTTTTTTGTATTCCTAAGCAGCTACGCTTCCCACTGATTACTTCACCTCTTGGTTCCCTGACTTTCCCTTCCCCCCCAATCTTTAGTTTAAAGTCCTATTGACCACCCTATTTATTCTTTTCGCCAGAACACTGGTCCCAGCTCGGTTCAGGTGGAGACCATCCCAACGGTATAGGTCCCCCCTGTCCCAAAACTGATGCCAGTGTCCCATGAAAAGGAACCCCTCTTTCCCACACCACTCTTTCAGCCACGTGTTAACTTCCCTTATTCTTGCCTCCCTATGCCAATTTGCACATGGCTCGGGCAGTAATCCGGAGATTATGACCCTTGAGGCCCTGTTTTTTAATTTGAATCCTAGCTCTTTATAATCTCTAAACAGGTCCTCTTTTCTAGACTTGCCTATGTTGTTGGTACCGACATGGACCACAACAACTGGATCCTCCCCCTCCCTCTCCAGTGTCCTTTCAAGCCGGTCAGAGATGTCCCGCACCCTAGCACCGGGCAGGCAACATACCATGCGGGACTCTTTATCCTGCTCACAAAGGATACTATCTATCCCCCTGATAATAGAATCCCCTACAACTACAACTTGCCTATTTACTCCCTCCCCTTGAATGGCCTGCTGAACCATGGTGCCTTGGTCAGCTGACTCATCCTTCCTGCAGCCCTGTTCGCCATCCACACAGGGAGCAAGTGCCTCATACCTGTTGGACAGAGTCAAGGGCTGAGGCACCTGAGTTCCTGACTGCTGGTTCCCTTTACCTGCCTGATGTGCAGTCACACCCTGCTGTCCCTGGCCACTGGCAGGATTTAAACTACTTACTCTGACAGGTGTGACTGCCTCCTGAAACACAGTGTCCAGGTAAGTCTCCCCCTCCCGGATGTGCCTCAGTGTTTGAAGCTCAGACTCCAGCTCATCAACTCTGAGCCGGAGCTCTTCGAGCAGCCAACACTTACTGCAGATGTGGTCGCTGCAGTTCGCAATGGGATCTGCCAGCTCCCACATCAAGCAGCTCAAGCACATCACCTGACCAGCCATCACTAATTAATTAATTAGTTTAATTTAAGTTTATGAGTTTAGCTGTGTTTTTTTTTTAAATTTGGGGCAGATTTGCTATCAGCCACTCAGATCACAGCTTCCCTCTGACGTCACTTTTGGGGAAAAAACTGGAAAACAGGAAGTTTCCGTTAGGTTTTTATACTCACAGAGACTGCTCCTCCTCCTCCGAATGGCTCCCGAACTTAGGCCCGAAGAAAGAGAGAGAACAAAACAGTAGGGAAAAAGCACCTTCTCCCACTCTGCACCGAATTACCTCACTGCACCAATTACCAAATTCTCACTCGGTCTGTATCTCTCTCACTCAGACTGTGTCTCCTTGACCTGCGCAATGCTTACTAATGTGCGCTTTCTGTCTGTCTTTTATACAGACTTTAGGATGACTCACACTAAAACTTCAAAGAGAAGACTACAATGTGTACCTTTGTGCCCCTAAACAGGCCTCAGGTGACTGCCAGATAACTGCCTCTCAGCAATTAGGGTGGGGGCAGCTTCAGCCAATCAGACACTAATCTACACTGCACTTTTAACTGAAAAACAGCAAAATTAGATGAACCACTTACCTTTCCTGGTTACCTCACTGCACCAAGTTACCAAATTCTCACTCGGTCTGTATCTCTCTCACTCAGGCTGTGTGTCCTTGACCTGCGCAATGCTTACTAATGTGCGCTTTCTGTCTGTCTTTTATGGTCTTATGGTCTTATGGACCGGGGCCTTGGTGAGTTTTGCCCTGAGCTCACTCCACTCTTGCTCATGAGCGGGGAGCCACTTGAAGTCGGTGGTTTTTCTTACAAGATTGCGGAGAGCTGTGGTGTGGGATGCGAGGTTGGGGATAAACTTCCCAAGGAAGTTGACCATCCCTAGGAAGCGGAGGACCGCCTTCTTATCCTCCGGTGTCGTCATAGCATTGATCTGCGTCTGGCTGCACACCGAACTGCGAAATATGGTCGCCGAGGAACTTTATTTCTGCTTGACCGAACGAGCACTTGGCTCTGTTGAGTCGGAGGCCATGCTCGTGGATCCTGTGGAACACCCGCTTGAGGCGATCGATGTGTTCCTGAGGAGTTGTGGACCAGACAATGATGTCATCGACGTACACTCGCACCCCCTCGATGTCCTCCATCATTTGCTCCATTATTCGGTGGAACACCTCCGAGGCGGAGATGATGCCCAAGGGCATCCGGTTGTAACAGTAACGACCAAATGGGGTGTTAAATGTGCAGAGCTTTCGACTGGGCGCGTCCAGCTGTATCTGCCAAAACCCCTTGCAGGCATCCAACTTTGTAAATAACTTGGCGTGAGCCATTTCGCTGGTGAGCTCTTCTCGCTTAGGGATGGGGTAGTGTTCCCGCATGATGTTACGATTCAAATCTTTGGGGTCGATACAAATGCGAAATTCCCCTGACGACTTTTTGACACAAGCCATGGAGCTAACCCAGTCCGTGGGTTCCGTGACCTTAGAAATGACGCCCTGGTCCTGGAGATCTTGCAGCTGCTGCCATTGTAGTCGATGAGCTGGCAGGCCGATGGAAGAATGCTTGGCTTGACGTGGATGGTCAGACTTCGAAATGAGGTTCGCTGAAGCACCGGTGTCCAGCCTGAAGCGTATGTGAGATTCGTTGACCGTAAGGGTGGCACACCACTCGTCGTCCAGATCAATGCTCAGCACTGGGGGTGGATTCACCTTTTCTTTGGAAAGCATCGCATGCTTGGTGATGATGCCCACCCGGAATGGGGATGTGAGATCCTCGGAGTCGGAGTCTGCAACGGGTTGCTGTACTGACCGGACGTTCCTGCGCTGCGACTGGGATCGCTGTGTATTGGGCAGTTGAGCAGATCTGCACAGGGCTGCGTAGTGGCCATGCTTGCCACACTGGAGACAGCGTGAGATTTCGCGGGACATTGCCACTTTAAGTGGGCGGAGCCACAGTTGTTTCACGTCATGACGCCGACGTCAGGACGTTCCGTGCGCCACCGCGCATGTGCGGTGCGGTCGAAGGATGTGCGCACATGCGCAGTTCGATCCTCGGCCTCGCCACCCCCTTGGTCGTTGTGCACATGCGCAGGAGCCTGGGAAAAGTGAGCGAAATGGCCGCCCTCATCCAGACTCAGGCCCTGGAGCTGTTTTACGGCCTGCACCCGCTCCGCATCGTGGGGGCCTCTGCCGCCTTGATATGGGAGTACCGGTCATTAGCGTGCTCATGTAGGACGCAGGTTTCGATGGCGATGGTGAGGGTGAGCTGCTTAACTTTGAGGAGTTGCTGGTGAAGGGGATCGGAATGGACCCCGAAAACGATCCGGTCGTGGATCATGGAGTCGGAAGTGGAGCTGTATGTGGTGAACCACTGTATTAGGGGATATAAGGTAGGACCTGCACTACAGGTTCGCCGGTCGCTCCTGCCAGCTGGCACCGCCCACGGAGAACTGTATAAATATGCATGACCTCCAGTGCCCTGCCATTTCGCCAGCTGCAGCAGGAGGCCTCGCATCTGACTGTAATAAAGCCACAGTTGTACCCAACTTTAGTCTTTGTGCAATTGATCGTGCATCAATTTATTACAGTCAGATTTTCCACAGAATGGATATCAGAATTCAGCCCGATCGCCTGCAGCTGGATCCGCATTCGCCCGACGCCAGGAAAGGCTTTACTCCCTGGCTAGTATGTTTCGAGGCTTACATCAACGCGGTGGACCCCGCGGCAACGGAGGCTCAGAGGATCAATGTCCTGTACTCCAGACTGAGCTCCAGCGTGTTCCCGTTGATCCAAGACGCCACGAATTACACAGAAGCAATGGAACTCCTTAAGGAACACTACGCGCAGAAGGCGAACACGCTCTTCGCCAGGTATGTACTCGCCACCCGCTCGCAACTACCTGGTGAGTCCATCGAAGACTTCTGGCGGGCCCTAATTCCACTCGTCCGGGACTGTGACTGTCAGGCCGTCACGGCCGCCGAACACTCGAATCTCCTCATGCGCGATGCCTTTGTGACGGGGATTGCATCGGACCGCATCCGAGAATGATTACTGGAAGGGGCCATGCTCGAACTGGCGGAGACGAAAACCTTGGTGCTCTCCATGACGGTCGCACCCCGTAACGTACAATCGTACCCCTCCCGCCGCGCTGCCCACCCTTCTACTCCTTCCAACCCCTCCTGGACCCCGCCGACGACCTCCTCAGCCGGGCCCTGCCTTCGAAATACGCCTGCGCCGCACGCCGATCCACGCACTCCGGGGGTCCCCGCTGCTACTTCTGCGGTCAGCAGAAGCTCCCCCGCCAACACTGCCCGGCCCGCACTGCCGTTTGTAATGCCTGCAGTAAAAAGGGCCACTTCGCGGCAGTGCCAGGCTCGCGCAGTCGCTGCGATCGTGCCCGCTATCGCCCCCTCCCCCACGCCAGACGCACAATGGGAGCTGCCATCTTCTCCTCCCTGGTCCATGTGCGACCAATGGGCGCCGCCATCTTGTTCCCCTTCAGCCCCGTGCGCCCCATGGGCGCCGCCATCTTGTTCCCCTTCGGCCCCGTGCGCCCCACGGGTGCCGCCATTTTGTCCTGACCCCGCAATGTGCGCACCATGGGTCTCCGGACATCCCGACATCGGAACCGCACACGCTCGCCACCCGAAGCATCCGATGGCTCGCTTCGATGACGCTGCACCAATCTCACCCGCACAACCTGGCCACCGCGTCAATGGCGGTTAAAATCAACATCCACGCAACCTCGTGCCTGCTGGACTCCTGGAGCACCAAAAGCTTCGTTCACCCAGATACGGTAAGGCGCTGCTCCCTCGCTGTCCACCTGCCAATCAAAGGACCTCCCTAGCATCCGGGTCCCACTCCGTCCCGATCCGAGGCTTCTGTACAGTCACCCTCACGGTCCAGGGCGTAGAATTTAGTAACTTCCGCCTCTATGTCCTTCTAATCTCTGCGCTGCACTCCTGTTGGGCCTGGACTTCCAGCGCAACCTCCAGAGCCTCACCCTCAAATTCGGCGGGCCCTTACCCCCCCTTACCGTTTGCGGCCTCGCGACCCTCAAGGTCGATCCCCCCTCCCTTTTTGCCAATCTAACTGTGGATTGCAAGCCCGTTGCCACCAGGAGCAGACGGTACAGCACCCAGGACAAGACCTTCATCAGGTCCGGAGTCCAGCGGCTGCTTAAGGAGGATATTATCGAGGCCAGCAACAGCCCCTGGAGAGCCCAAGAGGTAGTGGTTAAAACTGGGGAGAAACACAGGATGGTCGTGGACTACAGCCAGACCATCAATCGGTACACACAGCTCGACGCGTACCCCCTCCCACGCATATCTGATATGGTCAATCAGATTGCGCAGTACCGGGTCTTCTCAACAATTGACCTGAAATCCGCCTACCACCAGCTCCCCATGCGGAAGTCGGACCGGCCATACACTGCCTTTGAGGCGGACGGTCACCTCTACCACTTCCTTAGGGTCCCTTTCGGTGTCACAAATGGGGTATCGGTCTTCCAAAGAGAGATGGACCGAATGGTCGACCAGTACGGTTTGCGGGCCACCTTTCCGTACTTAGATAATGTCACCGTCTGCGGCCATGACCAGCAGGACCACGATGCCAACCTCGATAAATTCCTCCGCACTGCCACTCTTCTCAACCTGACCTACAACAAAGAGAAGTGTGTGTTCAGCACGACCCGGTTAGCCATTCTCGGCTATATAGTCCAAAATGGACTTCCCGGGCCTGACCCCGACCGCATGCGCCCCCTCAAGGAACTTCCCCTGCCCCATTGCCTCAAGGCCCTCAAACGCTGCCTGGGGTTCTTTTCCTACTACACTCAGTGGGTCCCAAACTATGCGGACAAGGCCCGCCCACTCATTCAGTCCACCCAATTCCCCCTCGCGGCCGAGGCACAACATGCTTTCGCTCGCATCAGAGCAGACATCGCCAAGGCCGGGATGCACGCAGTGGACGAGACACTGCTTTTCCAAGTAGAAAGCGGCGCTTCAGACGTCGCCCTTGCCGCCACTCTAAACCAGGCAGGCAGACCCGTGGCATTCTTTTCCCGCACCCGTCATGCCTCTGAAATTCGACACTCATCCGTCAAGAAGGAGGCCCAAGCTATCGTTGAAGCTGTGCGGCATTGGAGGCATTACCTGGCCGATAAGAGATTCACTCTCCTTACGGACCAACGGTCGGTAGCCTTCACGTTCAATAACACACAGCGGGGCAAGATCAAAAATGATAAAATCTTGCGGTGGAGAATCGAGCTCTCCACCTATAATTACGAGATCTTGTATCGCCCTGGTAAACTCAACGAGCCCCCAGACACCGTCTCCCGAGGTACATGTGCCAGCGCACAGGTGGACCAACTCCGGGCCCTACACGAGTGCCGTTGTCACCCGGGGGTCACTCGATTGTACCATCTGGTCAAAGCTCGCAATCTGCCCTACTCTGTCGAGGAAGTAAGGACAGTCACCAGGGACTGCCAGGTCTGTGCGGAATGCAAGCCGCACTTCTACCGGCCGGACTGTGCGCGCCTGGTAAAGGCTTCCCACCCCTTTGAACGCCTCAGCGTGGATTTCAAAGGGCCCCTCCCCTCCACCGACCGTAACACGTACATTCTCAGTGTGGTCGATGAGTACTCCAGATTCCCCTTCGCCATCCCATGCCCTAATATGACGTCTGCCACCGTCATCAAGGCCCTCAGCACCATCTTCGCTCTGTTCGGTTTCCCCGCCTACATCCACAGTGACAGGGGATCCTCATTCATGAGCGATGAGCTGCGTCAGTTCCTGCTCAGCAGGGGTATAGCCTCCAGCAGGACGACCAGCTACAACCCCCGGGGAAACGGGCAAGTAGAATGGGAGAATGGGACGGTTTGGAGGGCCGTCCAGCTGGCCCTACGGTCCAGGAACTTCCCAGCCTCTCGCTGGCAGGAGGTCCTCCCTGACGCTCTACACTCCATCCGGTCACTATTGTGCACCGCCACTAATAACACACCCCATGAACATGTTTTTATGTTCCCCAGGAAGTCCACATCCGAGGTGTCGCTCCCGACCTGGCTCGCTGCTCCAGGACCGGTCCTTCTCCGTCGGCACGTCCGACTCCACACGGCGGACCCTTTGGTGGACAGGGTTCACCTGCTCCACACCAACCCTCAAGTTGAGTTCCCCGACAGCCGCCAAGATACTGTCTCACTCAGGGACCTGGCACCGTCAGGTTCCAGCCCAACACACCCTCCCACCAATGCGCCCTCCCCCCACCTCCCACCGCGCCGCCAATATTGACCCCACCAGACCACCCCCCCTCCCCTTTTCCGCACAAGAGGACGAAGAGGACTTCTGCACACTCCCGGAGTTCCCCGATAACTGGCCAGCATCAGCACCCCCTCCACCGCCATTGGTGCCACCTCCACCACCGCCAGCACCGACTTCGCCGCCACCGTTACGCTGCTCCCAACGAAGCACCAAAGCACCGGACCGGCTGAAACTTTGATGGACTCCGGACCGTCAACATGGACTTTTCTTTCCCTCCCACTGTACATAATTGCACTAATTGTATATAGCTTCACGTCACCCCCGCCAGAGTCATTTTTAACATGGGGTGAATGTGGTGAACCACTGTAATAGGAGATGTAAGGTAGGACCTGCACTATAGGTTCGCCGGTAGCTCCTGCTGGCTGGCCCACGCCCAGGGAGAACTGTATAAATATGCATGACCTCCAGTGCCCTGCCATTTCGCCAGCTGCCGCAGGAGGCCACGCACCTGACTGTAATAAAGCCACAGTTGTACCCAACTTTAGTCTTTGTGCAATTGATCGTGCATCACTGTAGTTGCAGGATTGCGCAAGGATACGGAGATGGGTTAAGAAGGACTGATAAGGTTCATCCTTACCCTGAAGCCTCTGCTGGAACACATAGTGTTCAAAGCTCTCGTGGACTTCGATGTCACAGTGGCTGTCGAACTTCAGCAGGACTGTTTTGAACTTTGTCTTGTCCTCACCTTCAGCAAAGGTGAGGAAGATAAAAATGTGGATAGCGTGGTCCCCGGCTGTAGAGAGGAAGAGGACAATCTTTCTGCTATCCGATGCGGCCTCGAGGTCGATGGCTTCAAGGTACAGCTGAAACTACTGCTTATAAATCTTCCAGTTAGCACCGAGGTTGCTGGCGATGCGGAGCGGCGGGGAGGGCGGACGCTGTCCATGTTACCGGATGGCTGATCGCTGGTTAAAGGCAGACTATCTCAAGGTGCGTCCGTCAAACTCAAACATAACTCACTGGTACCATGATGTGTTGGGTAAGCTGGGTCTGCGAGGACTGCGTTTACTGCAGCAGAGAGAGAGTCTGCTTCCAACACTTGAAGAAATGCAACTCTATTTTATTAAAACTCTCAACTATTGAACATGCTTGAACTGTGGGTTGACACTATGCTGATTTGACTGGAGACCTGAGGCTAACCTGACCAGACTATCTTACTACCACATGGTGGATGTTCTAGTTGCTGCTCACAGGCTCTGACTGTCCCAGAGGCTGCATCCCGAGAGAGCGGGAAAACTAGTGCCCCCTGGTTATATAGTGGTCGTGTCCTGCCTGGTGATTGGCTGCTGTGTTCTGTGTGTTCATTGGTCATCCTTTGTATCACTCACTGTCTGTCTGTGCACCATCATATCCCTGCGTGTATATTATGACAGACTTCAGGTTAGCAGCATCACATTATCAGACCGGATTCGACGCAGGTGCAGATGGGCGTGGGCGTGGCTGGGCAGCAGGCCTGATTTGCAAATGTAAGATCCAGCCCCTGCTGACCATTACCGATACTTGCTTTTATTCCAGATTTATCCAATTCGCTGAATGTAAAGGCAGCAAAGTGACAGGGGCACAATCCGTGCCCCCAGGCCCCGCAGCCAGATTCCCCTCCAGGTGGTGGGAGGAGGGGCTTTTACTGTGGGAAATGCAAGGAGTGTCTTTGTTAGATAATAGATCCACCACCTGATTGTGCTTGTTGCTGTTTGGAAACATACTGTTTACAAAGCTTTGTAATTCCTCTACTCTGTCTTGCAGGATTTTGACCTTAAAGGAGCAATCCATGTTCAAAGGCAAAGAAATGATGTCCTATGGTTGCATCAATTCCACCTTCCCCAAGATGGCGCACTGTAGCTTCGATAGACAGCCCTACATGGCTAATGACTGGGTAATCTGCACATCAGGTGCTCCACCATTCTGGAAAACCTGCACTCGGTTCCTGGTCCATGTCATCAGCAGCAGGAGAATCACAAAGGAACCCCAGAAAAACAATGCCAATATTGACTTCCCCAAGCTTTCCCCCATCCCAGACCTTCAATATCCCCTGGCCTTGGTGAACCAACTGGCGAAGTTGTTGCCCCACCTGGTACAGATCACGGAGCCACTGAGACACTTACTTAGGAAGGACCAAGCCTGGGAATGGGATTCCAGGCATTCGCTCTTATCAAGTAGATGCTGCTGTCTGGCCCAATATGATGTAGCCCTACCCACCGCCGTTACAGCTGAAGCCTCCTGCACAGGCCTCAGAGTTGCCCGCTTTCAGGAGGTGACCAGCCTATTCGGCTTCATCAGACATGGAAAGCTGGTATGCCGTTGTAATAACCCTCAGGGAACCCAAGGGGATGACCCAATTGATATCCCCATGGGACTTGCGAAACACAAGGTACCCCGCTGATGGGCAGAGACCTATCAACTGGAACTCGTGAAATCACTTCTTGAAAGCCGGCCCATAGAGAAGCGCCACCAATCATTCAGCATACATGGCATTCCAGTAGTGCATGTCACCGATATTGGCACACCCTTCACTAATGAGGAATTTCTGGGGATGATGCAGATGAATGGGGTAAAACACATTCGGACTGCCCCATATCACCCCTCTTTGAGCGATCTGGCTGAGTGGGCAGTGCAAACCTTCAAGAGGGGCATGAAGAACCAAACCATAGTGTGAGTTGAAATGAAAGTGCCATGTCTTTTTGTTCAGCTATCGGACTACGCCACATATGACAACCGGGCTAGCACCAGCAGAACTACTGATGAGCTTCGAACACGAGTAACATTTCCCAACCTTGGTGGGAAGGTGAAGAAGAAACAAGACCTCCAGGACAGAGGGTTCAAGCCAGGGAGCACGGTATAAATCTGGAACATTGGGGACGGCACGCGTTGGATACCTGGGACCATAGAGGAGATGACAGGACCAGTCTCTTACACGGTAATAGCATGTGGACCATCTCAAAGACAGCTATCCCGCACCAGAGGCAGCCCCTCCTAGATGAATCATTCCCTTGTTCCTCTGGCCCACCATCCATGAGCCAAGGAGCACAACTCTCCAAGGACCAGGGCACAGGTCTACATGAGATGGAAGACTTTGAGTCAGATATGGAAACGGAATCATCTATATGCTCGGATGACAGTGTGGTCAGGGAGGGACCTCCGACAGGACCCCTCTGACAGTCGGATCAGAAATTATGCTCCCTAACGCATTATACAGCAGCCCCCCCCCTCCCCCCCACTCCACGCCCCCATATCCAACCTCAAAGCCATTGGGAGCACAACTACGGGCAAAGCAGTAAAGGAGATCCCCTCTGCATCCAACACAGAGGGACCCACCGTCTTCGGGGTGATGGTGGTGGGGCGGAGGGGGGGGGGAGGGATATAATAACCCTGTTAGGACACCCAGGACGGGTGCACGATCAGTCCCAGCCCCACAGGCCCCAGAGTCCCAACATAAGTGAATTAACCAATAATATGTGTTCTCCTGAGATCTTTTTTTTGAATTTAGAGTACCCAATTCTTTTTTTTCCAATTAAGGGGCAATTTAGCGTGGCCAATCCACCTAACCTGCACATCTTTGGGTTGTGGGGGTGAAACCCACGCAGACACAGGGAGAATGTGCAAACTCCACACGGACAGTGACCCAGGGCCGGGATCGAAACTGGGACCTCGGCGTCATGATTTCGTGAGATCTTTAACCCCTGACTGTTCCGATGAATTACAGGCAGCAGATTTATAAGTAAAACATTAACAAACTGTTTATTTATAACAAGAGTAAAAGATGAACATGTAAAGGAAATAATTTGAACTATGGTCCACCAGTCTACCTATTCCTAAAACCCCATCCCATCCTCCAGCCAGACACACACAAAACAGATACACGTTGACGAGATGGGAAAAGGGTTAGAATTGCCGAAATGGGAGGAAAAGTTTGAGGTGAATCTTTGCTGCGATTGTGGCTATGTAAACGTCGGTCTTCTCTGGGGAATTGTTTCAGACAAGAGATTCAGCCAATGCAATTCTTTTTTTAAAAAATATATTTTATTCGAGTTTTTTGGCCAAATATAACAATACGTAGTGTTTCTTTTACACAACAATAAAGCAATATAAATAACCGTGGCCAGTTTTAAACAAATAAATAAATAATATATATAACAAAAACAAAAGAAAAACAAAACTAAATGGCAACTGCCTTGTCCAAAATAAATACTCTCCAAAATTACAGTCCAACAGTCCAATATACAATTACATATACCAAATACCTATACATGTACAATAACATCCCTGAGAGTCCGTCCGATTCCTCCCCCCCCCCCCCTCCCCCCTCCCCCCTGGGTTGCTGCTGTTATCTACTACTTTTCCATTCCCTCTATCTTTCTGTGAGGTAGTCGACGAACGGTTGCCACCACCTGGAGAACCCCTGAGCCGAACCCCTGAACATGAACTTAATCCGTTCTAACTTTATGAACCCCGCCATATCGTTTATCCAGGTCTCCACCCCCGGGGGCTTAGCTTCCTTCCACATTAACAATATCCTGCGCCAGGCTACTAGGGACGCAAAGGCCAACACGTCAGCCTCTCTCGCCTCCTGCACTCCCGGCTCTTCTGCAACCCCAAATATAGCCAACCCCCAGCTTGGTTCGACCCGGACCCCCACCACCTTCGAAAGCACATTCGCCACCTCCACCCAGAACCCCTGTAGTGCCGAGCATGACCAGAACATGTGGGTGTGATTCGCTGGGCCTCTCGAGCATCTCGCACACCTATCCTCTACCCCAAAAAATTTACTAAGCCGTGCTCCAGTCATATGCACCCTGTGTAGCACCTTAAATTGTATCAGGCTTAGCCTGGCACACGAGGACGATGAGTTTACCCTACGTAGGGCATCCGCCCACAGCCCCTCCTCAATCTCCTCTCCCAGTTCTTCTTCCCATTTCCCTTTCAGCTCATCTACCATGATCTCCCCCTCGTCCCTCATCTCCCTGTATATGTCCGCTACCTTACCGTCCCCCACCCATGTCTCTGAGATCACTCTATCCTGCACTTCCTGCGTTGGGAGCTGCGGGAATTCCGTCACCTGTTGCCTCACAAAAGCCCTCAATTGCATATACCGAAATGCATTCCCTTGGGGCAACCCATATTTCTCCATCAGCGCTCCCAAACTCGCAAACGTCCCATCTACAAATAGATCTCTTAATTGTACTGCCCCAGCTCTTTGCCATGCTCCAAATCCCCCATCCATTCTCCCCGGAACGAACCTATGATTGTTTCTTATCGGGGACCGCACCGAAGCTCCCGTCCCTCCCCTATGCCGTCTCCACTGCCCCCAAATTCTCAATGTAGCCACCACCACCGGGCTTGTGGTGTATTTCTTTGGTGAGAACGGCAACAGCGCCGTCACCATTGCTTGCAGGCTAGTCCCCTTGCAGGACGCCCTCTCCATTCTCTTCCACGCCGCTCCCTCCCCTTCTCCCATCCACTTACACACCATTGAAACATTGGCGGCCCAGTAGTACTCACTTAGGCTCGGTAATGCCAGCCCCCCCTGTCCCTACTACGCTGCAAGGATCTCCTCCTCACTCTCGGGGTCTTCCTGGCCCACACAAAACTCATAATGCTCTTCTCAATTCTTTTGAAAAAAGCCTTCGTGATCACCACCGGGAGGCACTGGAACACAAAAAGGAATCTCGGGAGGACCACCATTTTAACCGCCTGCACCCTACCTGCCAATGACAAGGACACCTGGTCCCATCTCTTGAAATCCTCCTCCATCTGTTCCACCAACCGTGTTAAATTAAGCCGATGTAATGTACCCTAATTCTTGGCTATCTGGATCCCCAGGTACCGGAAGTCCCTTGTTACCTTCCTCAACGGTAAATCCTCTATCTCTCTGCTCTGCTCCCCCGGGTGCACCACAAATAACTCACTTTTCCCCATGTTCAGTTTGTACCCTGAAAAATCCCCAAACTCCCCAAGCATCCGCATTATCTCTGGCATCCCCTCCGCCGGGTCCGCCACATATAGCAACAAATCGTCCGCATATAGAGATACCCGGTGTTCTTCTCCCCCCCTAAGTACTCCCCTCCACTTCCTGGAACCCCTCAGTGCCATGGCCAGGGTTCCAATCGCCAGTGCAAACAATAACGGGGACAGAGGACATCCCTGCCTCGTCCCTCTATGGAGCCGGAAATAGTCAGCCCCCGTCCATTTGTGACCACGCTCGCCATCGGGGCCCTATACAGCAACTGTACCCACCTGATATACCCGTCCCCAAAGCCAAATCTCCTCAACACCTCCCACAAATAATCCCACTCCACTCTATCAAATGCTTTCTCGGCATCCATCGCCACCACTATCTCCGCTTCCCCCTCTGGTGGGGGCATCATCATTACCCCTAGCAGCCTCCGTATATTTGTATTTAGCTGTCTCCCCTTCACAAACCCAGTTTGGTCCTCATGGACCACCCCCGGGACACAATCCTCTATCCTCATTACCATTACCTTGGCCAGGATCTTAGCATCCACATTCAGGAGGGAAATGGGCCTGTATGACCCGCATTGCAGCGAGTCTTTTTCCTTCTTTAGGAGGAGCGATATTGTTGCCTCTGACATAGTCGGGGGCAGCTGCCCCCTTTCCCTCGCCTCATTAAAGGTTCTCATCAGTAGCGGGGCCAGCAAGTCCAAATATTTCTTATAGAATTCAACTGGGAATCCGTCTGGTCCCGGGGCCTTCCCCGCCTGCATGCTTCCAATCCCTTTCACTACTTCCTCCGTCTCAATCTGTGCTCCCAGCCCCACTCTCTCCTGTTCCTCCACCTTAGGAAATTCCAGCTGATCCAGAAAGCACATCATTCTCTCCTTCCCGTCCGGGGGCTGCGCTTCATATAATCTTTCATAAAATGCCTTGACAACTCCATTCACTCTCTCCGCTCCCCGCTCCATCTCCCCCTCCTCATCTCTCACCCCCCATATCTCCCTCGCTGCTCCCCTTTTCCTCAGTTGGTGGGCCAACAACCTACTCGCCTTCTCCCCATATTCGTACTGTACACCCTGTGCCTTCCTCCATTGTGCCTCTGCCTTACCCGTAGTCAACAAGTCAAACTCTATATGTAGCCTTTGCCTTTCCCTGTATAGTCCCTCCTCCGGTGCCTCCGTGTATTGTCTGTCCACCCTCAGCAGTTCTTTCAACAACCGCTCCCTTTCCCTACCCTCCTGCTTTCCTTTATGTGCCCTAATAGATATCAGCTCCCCTCTAACCACTGCCTTCAGTGCCTCCCAGACCACTCCCACCTGTACCTCCCCATTATCATTAATTTCCAAGTACCTTTCAATACACCCCCTCACCCTTAAACACCCCCCCTCATCTGCCAATAATCCAATGTCCATTCTCCAGGGCGGAAGCTGTTGTTTTTCTTCCCCTATCTCCAGGTCCACCCAGTGTGGAGCATGATCCGAGATGGCTATAGCCGTGTACTCCGTCCCCATCACCTTTGGGATCAGTGCCCTTCCCAAAACAAAAAAATCTATTCGTGAAAATACTTTATGTACATAGGAGAAAAACGAAAACTCCTTACTCCTAGGCCTACTAAATCTCCAGGGATCTACTCCTCCCATCTGCACCATAAAATCCTTAAACACCCTAGCACAGCCGGCCTCCTTCCGGCCCTGGACCTCGATCTGTCCAGCCCTGGGTCCAGCACCGTATTAAAATCTCTACCCATTACCAACTTTCCCGCCTCTAGGTCCGGGATGCGTCCTAACATACGCCTCATAAAATTGGCATCATCCCAGTTCGGGGCATACACGTTCACTAAGACCACCGCCTCCCCTTGCAGTTTGCCACTCACCATCACGTATCTGCCCCCACTATCCGCCACTATGGTCTTTGCCTCAAACATTACCCGCTTCCCCACTAGTATGGCCACCCCCTTGTTTTTTGCATCCAGCCCCGAATGAAACACCTGCCCCACCCATCCTTTGCGAAGTCTAACCTGGTCTGTCAGCTTCAGATGCGTCTCCTGAAGCATAACCACATCTGCCTTAAGTTTCTTTAGGTGTGCGAGTACCCGTGCCCTCTTAATCGGCCCGTTCAGCCCTCTCACATTCCACGTGATCAACGGGGTTGGGGGGCTCTTTACCCCCCCCCCCCCCCCCCCCCCCCCCCCCCCCCCTTGACGACTAGCCATTTCCTTTTTCAATCCAGCTCCTCACCCGGTTCCCACGTAGCTGTATCCCCCCCAGGCGGCGCCCCCCCCGCCCTGACCCCCCCCTCCCATACCAGCTCCACCTTCTCCCCAGCAGCAGCAATCCAGTTAAACCCCCCCCCCCCCCGCTAGATCCCTTTCTAGCGTAATTGCAACCCCCCATGTTGCTCCCAGAAGTCAGCAAACTCTGGCCGAACTCGGCTTCCCCCCGTGACCTCGGCTCACACTGTGCGAGGCCCCCTCCTTCCAGCTTCCCTGTTCCCGCCATGATTACCATAGCGCGGGAACAAAGCCCGCGCTTCCCCTTTTGGCCCCGCCCCCAATGGCCGGCGCCCACAGCTCCTCATCCTCCCTCCCCCCCCTCCCCCACGACATGGGGAAGAGAGAGAAGTTACAGGGTCGCAGGTTTAACAATCTGGGAAGTCTTCTCTTCCCCCTTTTCCCCCCTTCATCCCACAAATTCTCCCCCCCCCCCTTTTGTCCCAAACGTTCTTTTTCTTCTGGCCCGCTCACTCCAGCTTCTCCTCGACAATAAATGTCCACGCCTCGTCTGCCGTTTCGAAATAGTGGTGTTTTCCTAGATGTGTGACCCACAGTCTTGCCGGTTGCAACATTCCGAATTTAACCTTCCTTTTGTGCAGCACCGCCTTGGCCCGATTAAAGCTTGCCCTCCTTCTCGCCACCTCCGCACTCCAATCTTGATATACGCGGATCACCGCGTTCTCCCACCTACTGTTCCGAGTTTTCTTGGCCCATCTGAGGACCATCTCTCTGTCCTTATATCGGAGAAATCTCACCACTATGGCTCGAGGAATTTCTCCAGCCCTCGGTCTTCGCGCCATAACTCGATAAGCTCCCTCCACCTCCAGCGGACCCGTCGGGGCCTCCGATCCCATTAACGAATGCAGCATCGTGCTCACATATGCCCCGACGTCCGCCCCCTCTGCACCTTCAGGAAGACCAAGAATCCTTAAGTTCTTCCTCCTTGCGTTGTTCTCCAGCACCTCCAGCCTTTCCACACACCTTTTGTGTTGTGCCTCGTGGATCTCCGTTTTCACCACCAGGCCCTGTATGTCGTCCTCATTCTCAGCAGCCTTTGCCTTCACGACCCGAAGCTCCTGTTCCTGGGTCTTTTGCTCCTCCTTTAGCCCCTCAATCGCTTGTAATATCGGGGCCAACAGCTCCTTCTTCATCTCCTTTTTGAGTTCATCTATGCAACGCCGCAGGAACTCTTGTTGGTCAGGGCCCCATATTAAACTGCCTTCTTCCGACGCCATCTTGCTTTGTGCCTGCCTTCCTGGCCGCTGCTCTAGAGGATCCACCGCAATCCGGCTACTTTCCTCTCTTTTTTCCATCCGTGTCCAGGGGGGATTCCCTTCTGGATTACCGCACAGTGTTATTTGCCGTTAAAATTGCTGATGGGGCTCCTATTAAGAGCCCAAAAGTCCGTTCCACCGGGAGCTGCCGAAACGTGCGACTTAGCTGGTCATCGCCGCACCCGGATGCCTCCCGCACCCGGAAGCCTTGCCAATGCAATTCTGATCTTCGACCACCAGATGGAGCTTTACATAGGAGATTTTGGTGAGCACAATTCTGACCTCTGATCAACAGATGGAGCCTCTGTCTTCCTGAAAAATTACTGGAGTTTTATTCCTGAGAACTTTGCAAACTTTCTGTTTGCCTGATCTCTGTGCAGAAACCCCGGCTGTATTATAAAGAGGGTTCTCAGTTGACCTTCCAGCCATTCAGACAGAGGATTAAAGAATCACAGATGTGGTGAAAAACTGTTGCAATCTTGCACCCCAGAAGTTCCCCTCACAGATCTGATTGCTGCCTGTGCCTTTTAAACAGGTGTGCCTTCACCAGTCTGACTAGCAGTCTTTTAAATTGCCTGGCAGATAGAGAGCGCAGAGAGAGAGAATGCTTCCTGGCTTGATCTCTCCACACATAATTCAGGACAAAATGAAGCTCTTCACATGACCAGCCTTTCTTCTGGGAGATTCTGAATGGCTCCACCAATCGCAGGCAAAAACAAGAGATGGCTTAGAATTCCAGACTCACTGATTTGCTTCTTACCAATGCTATCAAACTGACCTCACGGGCTCTGCTGCAAAACCTAAAGGGGAAGTCCTGGTTAGTCCATCAGATCATAAGACCATAAGACATAGGAGCCGAATTAGGCGACTTGGCCCATCAAATCCATCTAAACTGGAGAGGCATAAATATCCTGGCCGCGATGTTTGCTAGTGTCATATGGGAGGGTTTAAACTAGTATGGCAAGGGGGTGGGTACCGGAGCAATAGGTCAGAAGGTGAAAAATTTGAGGGAGAACTTGGGAATAGGGCCAGTATGGCTCTGAGGAAGAGCAGACAGGGAGATGTTGCTGAACACAGCGGGACTGGTGGCCTGAATTGCATATGTTTTAATGCAAGAAGTATAACAGGTAAGGCAGATGAACTTAGTGCTTGGATTAGTACTTGGAACTATGATATTGTTGCCATTACAGAGACCTGGTTTAGGGAAGGACAGGATTGGCAGCTAAACTTTCCAGGATTTAGAGATTTCAGGCGGGATAGAGGGGGGAGGTAAAAGTGGTGGAGGAGTTGCGCTACTGGTTAGGGAGAATATCACAGCTGTACTGCGGGAGACACATCAGAGGGCAGCGAAGCTATATGGGGAGAGATCAGGAATAAGAAGGGTGCAGTCACAATGTTGGGGGTTTACTACAGGCCTCCCAACAGCCAGCGGGAGATAGAGGAGCAGATAGGTAGACAGATTTTGGAAAGGGGTAAAAGCAACAGGGTTGTTGTGATGGGAGATTTTAACTTCCCCAATATTGACTGGGACTCACTTAGTGCAAAGGGCTTAGACGGGGCAGAGTTTGTAAGGAGCATCCAGGAGGGATTCTTAAAACAATATGTAGATAGTCCAACTAGGGAAGGGGCTGTACTGGACCTGGTATTGGGGAATGAGCCCGGCCAGGTGGTAGAAGTTTCAGTAGGGGAGTATTTCGGGAACAGTGACCACAATTCAGTAAGTTGTAAAGTGCTGGTGGACAAGGATAAGAGTGGTCCTAGGGTGATAGTGCTAAATTGGGGGAAGGCTAATTATAACAATATTAGGCAGGAACTGAAGAACCTAGATTGGGGGTGGATGTTTGAGGGTAAATCAACATCTGACATGTGGGAGGCTTTCGAATGTCAGTTGAAAGGAATTCAGGACCGGCATGTTCCTGTGAGGAAGAAGGATAAATATGGCAAATTTCGGGAACCTTGGATATCGAGAGATATTGCAGGTCTCGTCAAAAAGAAAAAGGAGGCTTTTGTCAGGGCTGGAAGGCTGGGAACAGATAAAGCCTGTGTGGAATATAAGGAAAGTAGGAAGGAACTTAAGCAAGGAGTCAGGAGGGCTAAAAGGGGTCACAAAAGTCATTGGCAAATAGGGTTAAGGAAAATCCCAAGGCTTTTTACACGTACATAAAAAGCAAGAGGGTAGCCAGGGAAAGGGTTGGCCCACTGAAGGACAGGCGAGGGAATCTATGTGTGGAGCCAGAGGAAATGGGCAAGCTACTAAATGAATACTTTGCATCAGTATTCACCAAAGAGAAGGAATTGGTGGATATTGAGTCTGGAGAAGGGTGTGTAGATAGCCTGGGTCACATTGAGATCCAAAAAGATCCGAGGTGTTGGGCATCTTGAAAAATATTAAGGTGGATAAGTCCCCAGTGTCATGATATTCAAACACACACATCATGATGGACACACTAACAGGCAAATCAGAGTACACAACACCACAACCAATCACAGACAAGAACACCAACCACATAAAAAGCACGAGCACGACACCTGGAGGTCAGTAGGTCTGGGGAGAAGGAAGCATGAAAGAGCTGTTGAAACACCACAAGCAGGGAGCCCCCCACGTGCAGAGTGCAAAGACCAAGTTGTAAATAGTGAGTTTAAATAAACAAGCGTTGTACCATATGCAACTGTGTTGGCTCTTCTGTGTGTTAGAACACCCAACACCACATGGTACAGGAGTGGATCGATACCTGCCTACCAACCTGCCATTCTGGACATGGACCACACCGGCAAACCGCAGCCGATGCAAGTCACGGGGAACCTAGGCACCAACTGGAAGCTCTACAGGCAGCGATTTGACCTGTACATCCGTGCCACCGAAAAACAGAATGTCTCGGATGATTCGAAGATTGCAATGCTCCTCTTCTACGCAGGCCCCCACCCAAATGATGTCTTTAATTCACTGGTGTTCGAGGAAGGCGAAAACCAGGCCAAATATGACACGGTCATCCTCAAACTGGACCAGCACTTTCAAACTGAAGTAAACGAAACTTTCGAAAGATACATCTTTCAGCAACGCCTGCAAGGTAAGGAGGAGCTTTTTCAACCCTTTTTGACGCACCTCCGGATTCTGGCGCAGTCCTGCGGTTACGGCACCACCACAGAGTCCATGATCAGGGACCAGATTGTTTTTGGCGTTGCCTCCAGTGGCCTACGCCAGCAGCTTCTTAAAATAAAGAGCCTCACCTTAGCGTCTGCTGTGGAAGCCTGTGTCCTCCATGAAAATGCTACCTGCCGTTTTGCCCGATTTCAGGCGTCCGAGTTGGCACGGAGGGGGTCCCCAGCCGTCGAATCGGCAAGCCAGGCCGCCCACGACGTTGAACGCATCCAGGCCGTCGATTTCTTCCCGCCCCACGGCCCGGACGACAGCGGCCGCTTCCCGCGCTTTTCGCGGTCTCCCGCGCAGGTGCGCGCCAAGAATAACGGCCACAACGAGGGACGCACTGCGCAGGCGCGCCCACCGCAAGATCGCACTGCGCATGCGCAGTGGCGCAACGAACGCCGTGACGTCATGACGTGCAGCAAGTGTGGAGGTCTACACTTAAAAGGGCAATGTCCTGCAAAATACCAACAGTGCAACAGATGTGCCATGATAGGCCACTACGCAGCCCGCTGTCGTGCGGCTCAACCCATGGATCCGGCGCATCCTCGACAACCTCGCACACGAGTCAGGACCGTCCAGCCCACGCATCAAGACTTCCAGTTAAGTGATGCAGATGACCAGGATGACTTCAGAGTTGCCGTCATTGATGTCAACAAGGTCAATGCCATCAATCCAGACGATGAGTGGTGTGCCACCCTGACGGTCAACCGATCGCGCGTCGCCTTCCGTCTGGACACCGGCGCATCCGCCAACCTGATTGCTTACTCTGCAGTCCAGGCCATGAAGGTCAAACCACTCATCACACCATCCCGGCTTAAGATGGTTGACTATAACGGGAACGTTATCCCGTCCGTAGGATCTTGCCAGCTACAGGTGACTCACAAGAGGTACACGGCCACACTCCCCTTCGAAGTTGTGGGCTCATCAAAGGACTCGTTACTGGGCGCACAAGCGTGTAAGGTCCTTCACCTGGTACAGCGCATCATGTCTCTCTCTCCAGATGAGATATCCGACTTCCCGGATGCTGAGTTCCACGCGAATCTCCATTCCCTCCTCGCTCACAACCAGGAGGTTTTTGAAGGCATGGGGACATTGCCACACACGTACAAGATTCGACTCAGACCGGACGCCATCCCTGTCGTTCACGCACCTCGCAGGGTTCCTGCGCCTCTCAAAGACCGCCTCAAGGCACAACTGCAGATTCTTCAGGACCAAGGGGTCCTATCCAAGGTCACGGAGCCCACGCCATGGGTCAGCTCCATGGTCTGTGTAAAGAAGCCCTCTGGCGAGCTCCGTATATGTATAGATCCAAAAGATCTGAACAACAACATCATGCGGGAACACTATCCCATCCCGAAACGAGAAGACCTCACCAGCGAGATGGCGCGAGCCAACATATTCACTAAATTGGATGCGTCCAAAGGATTCTGGCAGATCCAACTGGACCCGGCCAGCCGAAGACTATGCACATTCAACACCCCTTTTGGCAGATTCTGCTACAACCGGATGCCATTCGGCATCATTTCGGCATCTGAAGTATTCCACCGCATTATGGAGCAGATGATGGAAGGCATCGAAGGGGTACGTGTATATGTGGACGATATCATCATTTGGTCCACCACTCCGCAGGAACACATGCATCGTCTTCGACGTGTCTTCACCCGCATACGGCAAAATGGCCTGCGTCTCAACCGTGCGAAGTGTGCTTTCGGCCAGACGGAGCTGAAATTCCTCGGGGACCACATCTCAAGGTCCGGGGTCCGTCCCGATGCAGACAAGGTTAGCGCCATCACAGCCATGCCACGACCGGCTGACAAGAAGGCTGTCTTAAGATTCCTGGGCATGGTCAACTTCCTTGGGAAGTTCATTCCCAACCTGGCTTCTCATACAACAAACATGCGCCATCTCGTAAAAAAATCGACGGAATTCAACTGGCACCAGTCGCATCAGCAGGAATGGGAGGAGCTCAAGCACAAACTGGTCACGGCACCAGTGCTGGCCTTCTTTGACGCGACTCGCCCTACAAAGATCTCAACAGACGCCAGCCAATCTGGTATTGGAGCGGTACTCCTGCAAAAAGACAGCACGTCATCATGGGCCCCGGTTGCGTATGCCTCACGAGCCATGACCCCTACCGAACAGCGCTACGCGCAAATCGAAAAAGAATGCCTGGGCTTGTTAACTGGACTGGACAAGTTCCACGACTATGTGTATGGCCTGCCACGATTCACGGTCGAAACTGACCACCGCCCCCTGGTCAACATCATTAACAAAGACCTGAACGACATGACTCCTCGCCTCCAGCGCATCTTACTCAAACTCAGGAGGTACGATTTTGAACTGATCTACACTCCGGGGAAGGAACTCATAGTGGCGGACACTCTTTCCCGAGCAGTGAGCACACCACCAGATGCGGAGGGGTTCGTGCGTCAAATTGAGGCACACGTGACTCTGACAGCAGCAAATATGCCAGCTGATGATCCTTGTCTGGCCCACATACGCGCAGAGACGGCGACTGACCCTCTGCTGCAGCGAGTGATGCGCCACATGACGGAAGGGTGGCTAAAAGGGCAGTGCCCCCAGTTTTATAATGTGCGAGATGATCTCACCAATATAGACGGGGTCCTTATGAAATCGCATAGGATCGTCATTCCACACAGTGTGCGCCAGATGATTCTTCGTCAACTACACGAAGGCCACTTGGGTGTCGAAAAATGCAGACGAAGGGCCCGGGCGGCGGTATATTGGCCGGGTATTAATGAAGACATAGCCAACATGGTGCTCAACTGCACAACCTGTCAGAGGTTTCAGCCGGCGCAACCTCCGGAAACACTTCTACCACACGAGATGGTGACGTCCCCCTGGGCGAAGGTGGGTGTTGACCTATTTCACGCGCTCGGCAGAGATTACATTGTTATTATAGACTACTTCTCAAACTACCCGGAAGTCATGCCTCTCCATGATCTGACGTCGTCCGCAGTCATTGGGGCCTGCAAGGAAACGTTTGCTCGCCATGGCATTCCAAGGACTGTCATGTCAGACAATGGACCTTGTTTTGCCAGCCGTGAATGGTCGTCCTTTGCCGCAGCATATGGTTTCACTCATGTGACATCCAGCCCTCTGCATCCACAATCGAACGGGAAGGCTGAAAAGGGTGTCCACATCGCAAAGCGGCTCCTGTGCAAGGCGGCTGATGCCGGATCGGACTTTAACCTTGCCTTGCTGGCCTATCGATCGGCCCCGTTATCCACGGGCCTCTCGCCAGCGCAGCTACTAATGGGTCGCTCCCTCAGGACGACGGTACCTTCCGTCCTGGCACCGACAACAGACCATGAGGCGGTTCTTCGGGACATGCAACTGCAGCGTGATCGCCAGAAAGGTCGGTACGACACACGAGCGACGGACCTGCCCCCCCTGTCCTCCGGAGACAAAGTACGCGTCCATCAACCGTATGGTGGCTGGTCAGCACCGGCCGAAGTCCTCCGACAAGTGGCTCCCCGCTCGTTCCTGGTTCGCATGCCGGATGGTTCCGTGCGTCGCCGCAATCGGCGCGCCCTTCGCCGACTTCCACGTTCACAGCCACACAACACGCCAGATCCTCAACAGGCTTCCGAGGATGACTTTGTGGAGCTGCCGCACATCACGCCCTTTCCATCGCCACCCATGGCCATGCCTGCACAGCAGCCGGTGGTTCTTGATCCACCCTTAAGGCGGTCAACCCGAATTCGTCGCAAACCCATTAGAATGGACTTATAATACAGTTCATATGTTTAATAAGTTGGACAATTTTACATGATAACCTGTTGTTGTTTATCGTTCCAGATGTCGTCTGACTGGACAACTGTTCAAAATTTTTTTTCTTCTTCTCTCGTTCGCATTTCTGTTATGTTATGGTACAACTGGATTCATGTGACGCACTCGACATCGCCCCATGTACATAGTTCCGTCATAGACACATGCTGCACACGACACACACACACTCTTAGATGCACTCACGTCACGATCATATTTATTACCACGTAGGCACATATCTTTGTAAAAAGGGGGGATGTCATGATATTCAAACACACACATCATGATGGACACACTAACAGGCAAATCAGAGTACACAACACCACAACCAATCACAGACAAGAACACCAACCACATAAAAAGCACGAGCACGACACCTGGAGGTCAGTAGGTCTGGGGAGAAGGAAGCATGAAAGAGCTGTTGAAACACCACAAGCAGGGAGCCCCCCACGTGCAGAGTGCAAAGACCAAGTTGTAAATAGTGAGTTTAAATAAACAAGCGTTGTACCATATGCAACTGTGTTGGCTCTTCTGTGTGTTAGAACACCCAACACCACACCCAGGACCTGATGGGATCTACCCCAGAATACTGAAGGAGGCAAGAGAGGAAATTGCTGAGGCCTTGACAGAAATCTTTGGATCCCCACTGTCCTCCTGGAGGACTGGAGAATAGCCACTGTTGTTCCTTTGTTTAAGAAGGCTGGCAAGGATAATCCAGGGAACTACAGGCCGTTGAGCATTACGTCAGTGGTAGGGAAATTACTGGAGAGAATTCTTCAATACAGGATCTATTCCCATTTGGAAGCAAGTGGACGTATTAGCGAAAGGCAGCATGGTTTTGTGAAGGGGAGGTCGTGTCTCACTAACTTGATAAAGTTTTTTAAGGAGGTCACAAAGATGGTTGATGCAGGTAGGGCAGTGGATGTTGTCTATATGGACTTCAGTAAGGCCTTTGACAAGGTCCCTCATGGCAGACTGGTACAAAAGGTGAAGTCACACGGGATCAGAGGTGAGCTGGCAAGGTGGATACAGAACTGGCTAGGTCATAGAAGGCAGATAGTAGTAATGGAAGGGTGCTTTTTTGATTGGAGGGCTGTGACTAGTGGTGTTCCGCAGGGATCAGTGCTGGGATCTTTGTTGTTTGTAGTATATATAAATGATTTGGAGGAAAATGTAACTGGTCTGATTAGTAAGTTTGCGGACGACACAAAGGTTGGTGGAATTTCGGATAGCGATGAGGACTGTCAGAGGATACAGCAGGATTTAGATTGTTTGGAGACTTGGGTGGAGAGATGGCGGATGGAGTTTAATCCAGACAAATGTGAGGTAATGCATTTTGGGAGGTCTAATGCAGGCAGGGAATATACAGTAAATGGTAGAACCCTCAAGGGTACTGACATCAGAGAGATCTAGGAGTATAGGTCCACAGGTCACTCACTGATAGGGGCAACACAGGTGGAGAAGGTAGTCAAGAAGGCATACGGCATGCTTGCCTTCATTGGCTGGGACACTGAGTATAAAAATTGGCAAGTCATGTTGCAGCTGTATAGAACCTTAGTTAGGCCACACTTAGTGAATATAGTGTTCAATTCTGGTCGCCACACTACCAGAAGGATGTGGAGGCTGTAGAGAGGATGCAGAAGAGATTTACCAGGATGCTGCCTGGTATGGAGGGCATTAGCTATTAGGAGAGGTTGAATAAACTTATTAATCAAGAACCTATCTATCTTCTCACTGGAACGACGGAGGTTGAGGGGCGACCTGATAGAGGTCTACAAAATTATGAGGGGCATAGACAGAGTGGATAGTCAGAGGCTTTTTCCCAGGGTAGAAGGGTCAATTACTAGGGGGCATAGGTTTAAGGTGCGAGGGGCAAGGCTTCGAGTACGAGATGTACGAGGCAAGTTTTTTACGCAGAGGGTAGTGGGTGCCTGGAACTCGCTGCCGGGGGAGGTGGTGGAAGCAGGGACGTTAGTGACATTTAAGGGGCATCTTGACAAATACATGAATAGGATGGGAATGGAGGGATACGGACCCCGGAAGTGTAGAAGATTTTAGATTAGTCGGGCAACATGGTCGGCACTGGCTTGGAGGGCCGAAGGGCCTGTTCCTGTGCTGTACTTTTCTTTGTTCTTTCAGTCTGCTCTGCCATTCTATCATGGCTGATATTTTTCTCATCCCCATTCTCCTGCCTTCTCCCCGTAACCCCTGATCCCCTTATTAATCAAGAACCTATCTATCTCTGTCTTAAAGACACTCAGTGATTTGGCCTCCGCAGTCTTCTGCAGCAAAGAGTTCCACAGATTCACCATCCTCTGGCTGAAGAAATTCCTCCTCATCTCTGTTTTTCAGGATCGTCCCTTTAGTTTGAGATAGAACTCTGGTTCTAGTTTTCTAGTGGAAACATCCTCTCCACGTCCACTCTGTCCAGGCCCCGCAGTACCCTGTAAGTTTCAATAAGGTGCCCCCTCATCCTTCTAAATTCCAACGAGTACAGACCCAGAGACCACAAACACTCCTCATATGACAAAACTGCTCACAATATTCCAAATGGTGTCTGACCAGAGCCTTATACAGCCTCAGAAGTACATCCCTGGTCTTGTATTCTAGCCCTCTGGACATTAATGCTAACATTGCATTTGCCTTCCTAACTGCCGACTGAACCTGCACATTAACCTTAAGAGAATCATGAACAAGGACTCCCAAGTCTCTTTGTGCTTCTGATTTCCTAAGCATTTCCCCATTTAGAAAATAGTTATGCCTCCATTCCTCCTTCCAAAGTGCATAACCTCACACTTTTCCACATTGTATTTCAACCAATGGTTTAGCACAGTGGGCTAAACAGCTGGCTTGTAATGCAGAACAATGCCAGCAGCGCGGGTTCAATTCCCGTCCCGGCCTCCCCGAACAGGCGCCGGAGTGCGGTGACTAGGGGCTTTTCACAGTAACTTCATTGAAGCCTCCTTGTGACAATAAGAGATTATTATTATCTGCCACTTCATTGTCCACTCTCCTAGCTTGTCCAAGTCCTTCTGCAGCCCCCATGCTTCCTGAATACTACCTGCCCTCTACAGATCAGGAGTGTTACAGTTTGCCTAAAGTCTGCAGTTTAAGTACAACTCTCAATGTGGCAGCAGCCAACGGGGCAGAGATCAAACAGCCCGAACGAGATCCGCGGGGATGACCCAATTGTTACTCCAGGGGGCTCCTGGAATACGAGTTCTCTCGCTGATGGGCGGAGGCCTAGCAGCTGGGACTTGTGAAATCACTCCTTGAAAGCCGGCCCAGATTGGGATGATCGATAGTCCCAGTTGGGACCTATGTGCTGTTCGCCGCGTTAGGTCTTTTATTTTGACTAAAAATAAACCTGTGTTTGGATCACCTTCTCGGGTCTCCTGAAGGTTTATAGCACCAGGTACGCACCCCAGCTACACCAAGGGGACAAAGTATGGATCCTGGACTCCGGGAGACAAGTCATATTTCTTTGCCAAAACAGGGACCAACCCCCCTTCCTACCGAGCCGGTACTCCAGAGGGCATAGTTAGGTGCAGCAAGAGGATCCCGACACTCTTCTTGGCCAGGCATCCCACATTGATGTGACCTCCCAGACATGAGATCCACCTCCAAACCAATGGCAGTGCAAGCACCTCCAGAACCTGTCACTCTCTTGACGGAACAGCGAGCAAAACGTGGAAGGTTTGTAGGGCCTTCAGACCACCTAAATCTCTGAGGTCAAGGACTTGAAAAGGGGAGACGGTGAAGTGAGAACATTGTTGATGCTTGATGTTAATGTTGTAATGTTAATCGTGAAGTAGTTTCGAGTTTCAATAGTTTATAGTTGCAACACTGAAGTTAAAGATACAATGCTGAAAGCAACATAAGGCTCCAAACAAACTGTAATGAGGACAGCACGGTGGCACAGTGGTTAGCACTGCCTCACGGCGCTGAGGACCCGGGTTCGATCCCGGCCCCGGGTCACTGTCCATGTGGAGTTTGCACGTTCTCCCCGTGCCTGCGTGGGTTCCCTCCGGGTGCTCCGGTTTCCTCCCACAAGTCCCGAAAGACGTGCTGCTGGGTAATTTGGACATTCTGAATTCTCCCTCAGTGTACCCAAACAGGCGCCGGAGTGTGGCGACTGGGGGATTTTCACAGTAACTTCATTGCAGCGTGAATGTAAACCTACTTGTGACACTAATAAAGATTATTGTATTGTTTTTGCCGTGCCCCTTGAGGAGTACGAGCTCCCCCTCTGGGGGTGGGGTTCATTTTGTACAAAAGGTCAGCCAGTGATGGACAAGAGAGTGCCTGGTGAGGTTCTTCCTGCGCTCATGTATATAACTGTTGTAAAATAAATGCTGTTTACTTTTGCTTACTTTGGACTCCCCGAACCTTATTAGAGGTTACCTAAAGGGTTAACGCGGGTCTGAACAGAGTACCGTCCACATGGTGATGTAAGAAGGCACCTTTACCAAAGGGAAGTATGGGGATGGGTAGCAACATGTAAGGACCTCATATTGGGCCGTCTGTATACATTTACTCTCAACTGTAAATATGTACATAGTTCGGTACAGTTAATAAATATTGAACTGAACTAAGTACATGACTGAATCCCAAAACAAGGAGGTGCCAATCAGTCAAGGTCAAAGATATTTGGCATCTCATTTAAGGCCTCACATATTTAACAAATCTTTCACCACTTATGATGTGGTGACACCCTAGGGAAGGTTTGAGTATCGCGACTGATTTGCAGACCAAACATCCTGGTCTGGTCAATGGGAGGATGTGGGTTACAGTTCTGATTTTGCATCAGCTCTCTATTTCAAGCATTTTAAAAGCTTTTTTCAGGGTCAGGGATTTCCAGCTTCCTGCTGAATGCCGACTAAATCCCGCCTTGAAAATATGCTGTAAAAACCAACCACAGGAGGGTTGTTTCCATCTATATTACCACCACAATGTGAACTTTCCACACAGCACGAAAGACGATCTGATTGCAGCGTGTATGTTTCTGAGGGGCTTGGCACGATGATTGCTGAGAGGCCGTTTCCCCGGGGCCAGAGAGCTTCGAACTGGGGAGTCATGGCCCGGATTTTCCAGCCTCCTCTGCAGCATGTGTGCTCGCAGCGGGGGTGGTTCACCATTGGGCGGTGCTGCCGTGTCGACGGCGTTTTGCGCGGCCTGCCCGTCCCAGGGGTCGTCGTCTTCGGCAAGGCCAGATGATCCCACCCAGTGGGGGTGGGGGGGGGGGGGGCGGGGGGGGGGGGTCGTCGTCTTCGGCAGGGCCAGAAGACCCCACCTGGCGGGAAGGACCGAAAACCTGCCCACACCATAGTCTCAGAATGAGAACACAAGAACTAGCAGCTGGACGAGGCACTTCAGCCCATCATAGCTGATCGCGTCTCGGCCTCAACTCCACTTTCCTGCACGTTCCCCATAACCCTGAGTTTACTCAAAGTCCCAGCATCCACTGCACTCTGGCGTAGTGAGTTCCACAGATTCCTGACCCTTTGAGACAAGTAATTTCTTCTCACCCCTGTTTTCAGTCTGCTATCCCCTATCCTAAAACTGTGACCTCTCGTTCCAGATTGCCCCACAAGAGGAAGCACCCGCTCTACGTCTACCTTGTCAATACCTTTTATGCCTCAATTAGACCTCCTCTCAATCTTCTAAACTTGAGAGAGTTTAGCCCTAAACTGCTCAATCTCTCTTCACAAGGCAAACACCTTGGACAGGATTCACCTCCCTCGGGACACCTGGAAGGGGGGGGAAATTGGGATTGGAGCTGGGCACCGACCCAAACGCGATTGTCCGACCCCCCCCCCCCAAATCTGGTAACGAGAAGGAGGTCCACAATGCGACTGAAGGCTGGCGGGGGGGAGGGGGGGTGATGTAAGCGACCAAGAAAGCACAACAGCGCCTAGACGTCCTCAGGAAATTAAGGAAATTCAGCATGTCCACATTAACTCTGACCAACTTTTACAGATGCACCATCGAAACATCCTATCCAGCTGCATCACAGCCTGGTATGGCAACTTCTCGGCCCAAGACCGTGAACTTAGCGCCACGGGTCGTATGGGTGCCTCTCCAGGCCAACCCCCAGGACCTCTGGGCCTAACCGACCCATCAAGGAGATGGGTGTGACCAGCACTATCACCTTGGCTGGGATGAGGGTGTCTCTGCAGCTCCTGTTTGTCAACCTCCTGAGTGCAAATCCTGACCCCGGCAAATCACATGCCAGCATTCATTTGCCCTCGTGCCACATGACGCCTGTGCTAGCCCATGACTGCCGCTGTTGTCGGGGCCGTAGACAACTCTCGCGATTCAGTCCTCCGTTAGCACTAGTGTCTCAAACGGAGAATTCTGGCTCCTTATTTTCGAAATGCAACTTACTATCCCACCTATTTCAGTGTCATCTGCAAATTTGGCTGTAGTACCATCTAACCCTGCATTCAAGTCATTAATATAGATTGTAAATAGAACAAAGACAAAGAACAAAGAAATGTACAGCACAGGAACAGGCCCTTCGGCCCTCCAAGCCCGTGCCGACCATGCTGCCCGACTAAACTACAATCTTCTACACTTCCTGGGTCCGTATCCCTCCATTCCCATCCTATTCATGTATTTGTCAAGATGCCCCTTAAATGTCACTATCGTCCCTGCTTCCACCACCTCCTCCGGTAGCGAGTTCCAGGCACCCACTACCCTCTGCGTAAAAAACTTGCCTCGTACATCTACTCTAAACCTTGCCCCTCGCACCTTAAACCTATGCTCCCTAGTAATTGACCCCTCTACCCTGGGGAAAAGCCTCTGACTATCCACTCTGTCTATGCCCCTCATAATTTTGTAGACCTCTATCAGGTCTCCCCTCAACCTCATTCGTTCCAGTGAGAACAAACCGAGTTTATTCAACCGCTCCTCATAGCTAATGCCCTCCATACCAGGCAACATTCTGGTAAATCTCTTCTGCACCCTCTCTAAAGCCTCCACATCCTTCTGGTAGTGTGGCGACCAGAATTGAACACTATACTCCAAGTGTGGCCTAACTAAGGTTCTATACAGCTGCAACATGACTTGCCAATTCTTATACTCAATGCCCCGGCCAATGAAGGCAAGCATGCCATATGCCTTCTTGATTACCTTCTCCACCTGTGTTGCCCCTTTCAATGACCTGTGGACCTGTACTCCTAGATCTCTTTGACTTTCAATACTCTTGAGGGTTCTACCATTCACTGTATATTCCCTACCTGCATTAGACCTTCCAAAATGCATTACCTCACATTTGTCCGGATTAAACTCCATCTGCCATCTCTCCGCCCAAGTCTCCAAACAATCTAAATCCTGCTGTATCCTCTGACAGTCCTCATCGCTATCCGCAATTCCACCAACCTTTGTGTCGTCTGCAAACTTACTAATCAGACCAGTTACATTTTCCTCCAAATCATTTATATATACTACAAAGAGCAAAGGTCCCAGCACTGATCCCTGTGGAACACCACTGGTCACAGCCCTCCAATTAGAAAAGCATCCCTCCATTGCTACTCTCTGCCTTCTATGACCTAGCCAGTTCTGTATCCACCTTGCCAGCTCACCCCTGATCCCGTGTGACTTCACCTTTTGTACTAGTAAAGGCCTTTTGTAAAGGCCTTACTGAAGTCCATATAGACAACATCCACTGCCCTACCTACATCAATCATCTTTGTGACCTCCTCGAAAAACTCTATCAAGTTAGTGAGACACGACCTCCCCTTCACAAAACCATGCTGCCTCTCACTAATACGTCCATTTGCTTCCAAATGGGAGTAGATCCTGTCTCGAAGAATTCTCTCCAGTAATTTCCCTACCACTGAAGTAAGGCTCACCAGCCTGTAGTTCCCTGGATTATCCTCGCTACCCTTCTTAAACAGAGGAACAACATTGGCTATTCTTCAGTCCTCCGGGACATCCCCTGAAGACAGTGAGGATCCAAAGATTTCTGACAAGGCCTCAGCAATTTCCTCTCCAGCCTCCTTCAATATTCTGGGGTAGATCCCATCAGGCCCTGGGGACTTACCTACCTTAATATTTTTTAAGACACCCACCACGTCATCTTTTTGGATCTCAATGTGACCCAGGCTATCTACACACCCTTCTCCAGACTCAACATCTACCAATTTCTTCTCTTTGGTGAATACTGATGCAAAGTATTCATTTAGTACCTCGCCCATTTCCTCTGGCTCCACACATAGATTCCCTTGCCTATCCGTCAGTGGGCCAACCCTTTCCCTGGCTACCCTCTTGCTTTTTATGTACGTGTAAAAAGCCTTGGGATTTTCCTTAACCCTATTTGCCAATGACTTTTTGTGACCCCTTCTAGCCCTCCTGACTCCTTGCTTAAGTTCCTTCCTACTTTCCTTATATTCCCCGCAGGCTTCGTCTGTTCCCAGCCTTTTAGCCCTGACAAATGCCTCCTTTTTCATTTTGACGAGGCCTACAATATCTCTCGTTATCCAAGGTTCCCGAAAATTACCGTATTTATCCTTCTTCCTCACAGGAACATGCCTGTCCTGTATTCCTTTCAACTGACACTTGAAAGCCTCCCACATGTCAGATATTGATTTGCCCTCAAACATCCGCCCCCAATCTATGTTCTTCAGTTCCCGCCTAATATTGTTATAATTAGCCTTCCCCCAATTTAGCACATTCATCCTCGGACCACTCTTATCCTTGTCGGCGGGTGGACGGTCTGGGCGGTGGGTGGACAGTCCGGGCGGTGGGTGGACAGTCCGGGGGGTGGGTGGACAGTCCGGGCGGTGGGTGGACAGTCCGGGCGGTGGGTGGACGGTCCGGGGGGTGGGTGGACAGTCCGGGGGGTGGGTGGACAGTCCGGGCGGTGGGTGGACAGTCCGGGCGGTGGGTGGACGGTCCGGGGGGTGGGTGGACGGTCCGGGCGGTGGGTGGACAGTCCGGGCGGTGGGTGGACGGTCCGGGCGGTGGGTGGACGGTCCGGGCGGTGGGCGGACGGTCCGGGCGGTGGGTGGACGGTCCGGGCGGTGGGTGGACTGTCCGGGCGGTGGGTGGACAGTCCGGGCGGTGGGTGGACAGTCCGGGCGGTGGGTGGACGGTCCGGGCGGTGGGTGGACGGTCCGGGCGGTGGGTGGACAGTCCGGGCGGTGGGTGGACGGTCCGGGCGGTGGGTGGACAGTCCGGGCGGTGGGTGGACGGTCCGGGCGGTGGGTGGACAGTCCGGGCGGTGGGTGGACAGTCCGGGAGGTGGGTGGACAGTCCGGGTGGTGGGTGGACAGTCCGGGCGGTGGGTGGACATTCCGGGCGGTGGGTGGACAGTCCGGGCGGTGGGTGGACGGTCCGGGCGGTGGGTGGACAGTCCGGGCGGTGGGTGGACGGTCCGGGCGGTGGGTGGGTGGTCCGGGCGGTGGGTGGACGGTCCGGGCAGTGGGTGGACAGTCCGGGCGGTGGGAGGACGGTCCGGGCGGTGGGTGGACAGTCTGGGCGGTGGGTGGACAGTCCGGGCGGTGGGTGGACGGTCCCGGCGGTGGGTGGACGGTCCGGGCGGTGGGTGGACAGTCCGGGCGGTGGGTGTACTCTGAATATCCTGCCCAATATTCAATTAAATATTGTCTTTATGAACATGACCCTCTCCTCTGAGTCTGAATGTTGTTCAAACCCCACTCTGGAGTCTTGAGCATCCAATCCAGTACTGAGGGAGCGCTGCACTGTCAGAGGGTCAGTACTGAGGGAGCGCTGCACTGTCAGAGGGTCTGTACTGAGGGAGCGCTGCACTGTCAGAGGGTCAGTACTGAGGGAGTGCCGCACTGTCAGAGGGTCAGTACTAAGGGAGCACTGCACTGTCAGTGGGTCAGTACTGAGGGAGCGCCGCACTGTCAGAGGGTCAGTACTGAGGGAGTGCTGCACTGTCAGAGGGTCAGTACTGAGGGAGTGCTGCACTGTCAGAGGGTCAGTACTGAGGGAGTGCTGCACTGTCAGAGGGTCAGTACTGAGGGAGTGCTGCACTGTCAGAGGGTCAGTACTGAGGGAGTGCTGCACTGTCAGAGGGTCAGTACTGCGGGAGCGCTGCACTGTCAGAGAGTCAGTACTGAGGGAGTGCAATACTGTCAGAGGGTCAGTACTGAGGGAGTGCTGCACTGTCAGAGGGTCAGTACTGAGGGAGCGCTGCACTGTCAGAGGGTCAGTACTGAGGGAGTGCTGCACTGCCAGAGGGTCAGCACTGAGGGAGTGCTGCACTGTCAGAGTGTCAGTACTGAGGGAGAGCTGCACTGTCAGAGGGTCAGTACTGAGGGAGCGCTGCACTGTCAGAGGGTCAGTACTGAGGGAGCGCCGCACTGTCAGAGCGTCAGTACTGAGGGAGTGCTGCACTGTCAACTGAGGGAGCGCTGCACTGTCAGAGAGTCTGTACTGAGGGAGCGCTGCACTGTCAGAGAGTCTGTACTGAGGGAGCGTTGCACTGTCAGAGGATCAGTACTGAGGGAGCGCCGCACTGTCAGGGGGTCAGTACTGAGGGAGTGCTGCACTGTCAACTGAGGGAGCGCTGCACTGTCAGAGGATCAGTACTGAGGGAGCGCTGCACTGTCAGAGGATCAGTACTGAGGGAGTGCTGCACTGTCAGAGAGTCTGTACTGAGGGAGTGCTGCACTGTCAGAGAGTCTGTACTGAGGGAGTGCCGCACTGTCAACTGAGAGAGCGCTGCACTGTCAGAGAGTCTGTACTGAGGGAGCGCTGCACTGTCAGAGGATCAGTATTTTGAGAGTGCTGCACTGTCAGAGGGTCAGAACTGAGGGAGTGCTGCACTGTCAGAGGGTCAGTACTGATGGAGCGCTGCACTGTCAGTGGGTCAGTACTGTGGGAGTGCCTCACTGTCAGAGGGTCAGTACTGAGGGAGTGCCTCACTGTCAGAGGGTCAGTACTGAGGGAGCGCTGCACTGTCAGAGAGTCAGTACTGAGGGAGTGCTGCACTGTCAGAGGGTCAGTACTGAGGGAGCGTTGCACTGTCAGAGGGTCAGTACTGAGGGAGCGTTGCACTGTCAGAGGGTCAGAACTGAGGGAGTGCTGCACTGTCAGAGGGACAGCTGCACTGCCAGAGGGTCAGTACTGAGGGAGCGCTGCACTGTCAGAGGGCCAGTACTGAGGGAGCGCTGCACTGTGAGAGGGCCAGTACTGATGGAGTGCTGCACTGTCAGAGGGTCAGTACTGACGGAGTGCTGCACTGCCAGAGGGTCAGTACTGAGGGAGTGCTGCACTGTCAGAGGGTCAGTACTGAGGGAGTGCTGCACTGTCAGAGGGCCAGTACTGATGGAGTGCTGCACTGCCAGAGGGTCAGTATTGAGGGAGACCTGCACTGTCAGAGAGTCAGTACTGAGGGAGCGCTGCACTGTCAGAGGGTCAGCTGCACTGTCAGAGGGTCAGTACTGAGGGAGCGTTGCACTGTCAGAGAGTCAGTACTGAGGGAGTGCTGCACTGTCAGAGGGTCAGTACTGAGGGAGTGCTGCACTGCCAGAGGGTTAGTACTGAGTGAGAGCTGCCCTGTCAGAGGGTCAGTACTGAGGGAGCGTTGCACTGTCAGAGAGTCAGTACTGAGGGAGTGCTGCACTGTCAGAGGGTCAGTACTGAGGGAGTGCTGCACTGTCAGAGGGTCAGCTGCACTGTCAGAGGGTCAGTACTGAGGGAGTGCTGCACTGTCAGAGGGTTAGTACTGAGTGAGAGCTGCCCTGTCAGAGGGTCAGTACTGAGGGAGCGTTGCACTGTCAGAGAGTCAGTACTGAGGGAGTGCTGCACTGTCAGAGGGTCAGTACTGAGGGAGTGCTGCACTGCCAGAGGGTCAGTACTGAGGGAGTGCTGCACTGCCAGAGGGTCAGTACTGAGGGAGAGCTGCACTGTCAGAGAGTCAGACTGAGGGAGTGCTGCACTGTCAGAGGGTCAGTACTGAGGGACCGCTGCACTGTCAGAGGGCCAGTACTGACGGAGTGCTGCACTGCGAGAGGGTCAGTACTGAGGGAGCGCTGCACTGTCAGAGGGTCAGTACTGAGGGAGTGCAGCACTGTCAGAGGGCCAGTACTGATGGAGTGCTGCACTGTCAGAGGGTCAGTACTGAGGGAGTGCTGCACTGTCAGAGGGTCAGTACTGAGGGAGTGCTGCACTGCCAGAGGGTCAGTACTGAGGGAGAGCTGCACTGTCAGAGAGTCAGTACTGAGGGAGCGCTGCACTGTCAGAGGGACAGCTGCACTGTCAGAGGGTCAGTACTGGGGGAGTGCTGCACTGTCAGAGGGTTAGTACTGAGTGAGAGCTGCCCTGTCAGAGGGTCAGTACTGAGGGAGCGTTGCACTGTCAGAGAGTCAGTACTGAGGGAGTACTGCACTGTCAGAGGGTCAGTACTGGGGGAGTGCTGCACTGTCAGAGAGTCTGTACTGAGGGAGTGCTGCACTTTCAGAGGGTCAGTACTGAGGGAGCGTTGCACTGTCAGAGGGTCAGTACTGAGGGAGCGCTGCACTGTCAGAGGGTCAGTACTGATGGAGTGCCGCACTGTCAGAGGGTCAGTACTGAGGGAGTGCCGCACTGTCAGAGGGTCAGTGCTGAGGGACGCTGCACTGTCAGAGTGTCTGTACTGAGGGAGTGCTGCACTGCCAGAGGGTCAGTACTGAGGGAGCGCTGCACTGTCAGAGGATCAGTACCGCCGGAGCGCTGCACTGTCAGAGGGTCAGTACTGAGGGAGTGCTGCACTGTCAGAGGGCCAGTACTGATGGAGTGCTGCACTGCCAGGGGGTCAGTACTGAGGGAGAGCTGCACTGTCAGAGAGTCAGTACTGAGGGAGCGCTGCACTGTCAGAGGGACAGCTGCACTGTCAGAGGGTCAGTACTGAGGGAGTGCTGCACTGTCAGAGGGACAGCTGCACTGTCAGAGGATCAGTACTGAGGGAGTGCTGCACTGTCAGAGAGTCTGTACTGAGGGAGAGCTGCACTGTCAGAGGGCCAGTACTGATGGAGTCCTGCACTGCCAGAGGGTCAGTACTGAGGGAGAGCTGCACTGTCAGAGAGTCAGTACTGAGGGAGCGCTGCACTGTCAGAGGGTCAGTACTGAGGGAGCGCTGCACTGTCAGAGAGTCAGTACTGAGGGAGCGCTGCACTGTCAGAGGGTCAGTACTGAGGGAGCGCTGCACTGTCAGAGGGACAGCTGCACTGTCAGAGGGTCAGTACTGAGGGAGTGCTGCACTGTCAGAGGGTCTGTACTGAGGGAGTGCTGCATTGTCAGAGGGTCAGTACTGAGGGAGTGCTGCACTGTCAGAGGGTCAGTACTAAGGGAGCGCTGCACTGTCAGAGGGTCAGTACTGAGGGAGCGCTGCACTGTCAGAGGGTCAGTACTGAGGGAGCGCTGCATTGTCAGAGGGTCAGTACTGAGGGAGCGCTGCACTGTCAGAGGGACATTACTGAGAGAGTGCTGCACTGTCAGAGGCTTGTTAATTAGGAATGTGTTATAACCTGCCTACTTACCATTGGCTGGGGACTAATGACTATCCCACAATCCTGTGGGAGTATGAGCTTCCCCAATGAGGGGGGCGGAGAAACCACTAGTAAACTCCTAGTATAAATAAGCTGGCCAGTTCAGGAACCAGGAGGAAGGAGTATGTAGCAAGGGAAGTTACTGCTACTGTTATATATATATGTTATAGTAAATAAATGTTATTACTTTGTATCCTTAAAACTCGCGCTGGATTCTTCGTGGCACTTATAAAAGAATGAAATTAAATCAATAGCACTAAATGACATAGGGTCAGATGATGTGGAGTCTGTGTGGGTAGAGTTGAGGAACCACAAAGGCAAAAAAACCATAATGGGAGTTATGTACAGGCCTCCTAACAGTGGTCAGGACCGGGGGCACAAAATGCACCACGAAATAGAAAGTGCATGTCAGAAAGACAAGGTCACAGTGATCATGGGGGACTTCAATATGCAGGTGGACTGGGTAAATAATGCTGCCAGTGGACCCAAGGAAAGGGAATTCATTGAATGTTTACAGGAGGGCTTTTTGGAACAGCTTGTGATGGAGCCCACGAGGGAACAGGCCATTCTGGACTTAGTGTTATGTAATGAGCCAGACTTGATTAAAGATCTTAAAGTAAGGGAACACTTAGGAGGCAGTGATCATAATATGGTAGAATTCAATCTCCAATTTGGAAGAAAGAAGGTAGACTCAGATGTAAAGGTGTTACAGTTAAATAAAGGTAACTACAGGGGCATGAGGGAGGAACTGACGAAAATCGACTGGGAGCAGATCCTAGTGGGAAAGACAGTAGAACAGTAATGGCAGGAGTTTCTGGGAGTAATTGAGGACACAGTACAGAGATTCATCCCAAAGAAAAGAAAGGTTATCAGATGGGGGGATTAGGCAGCCATGGCTGACAAAGGAAGTTAGGGAATGCATCAAAGCAAAAGAGAAAGCCTATAATGTGGCAAAGAGTAGTGGGAAGTCAGAAGATTGGGAAGGCTACAAAAATAACAGAGGATAACAAAGAGAGAAATAAGGAAAGAGAGGATCAATTATGAAGGTAGGCTAGCCAGTAACATTAGGAATGATAGTAAAAATTTCTTTAAATACATTAAAAACAAACGGGAGGCAAAAGTAGACATTGGGCCGCTCCAAAATGACGCTGGTAATCTAGTGATGGGAGACAAGGAAATAGCTGAGGAACTAAATAAGTACTTTGCGTCAGTCTTCACAGTAGAAGACATGAGTAATATCCCACCAATTCCGGAGAGTCAGGGGGCAGAGTTGAATATGGTAGCCATCACAAAGGAGAAAGTGCTAGAGAAACTAAGAGGTCTAAAAATTGATAAATCTCCGTGCCCAGATGGGCTACATCCTAGAGTTCTAAAGGAGATAGCTGAAGTGGAGGCGTTAGTTATGATCTTTAGAAATAGTGGAGGCGTTAGTTATGATCTTTCAAAAGTCACTGGAGTCAGGGAAAGTCCCATAGGATTGGAAAATCGCTGTTGTAACCCCCCCTGTTCAAGAAGGGAACAAGGAAAAAGATGAAAAATTATAGGCCAATTAGCCTAACCTCGGTTGTTGGCAAGATTCTAGAATCCATTGTTAAGGATGAGATTTCTAAATTCTTGGAAGTACAGGGTCGGATTAGGACAAGTCAGCATGGATTTAGTAAGGGGAGGTCGTGCCTGACAAACCCGTTAGAGTTCTTTGAAGAGATAACAAATAGGTTAGACAAAGGAGAGCCAATGGATGTTATCTATCTTGACTTCCAAAGGCCTTTGATAATGTGCCTCACAGGAGACTGCTGAGTAAAATAAAGGCCCATGGTATTCGAGGCAAGGTACTAACATGGATTGATGATTGGCTGTCAGGCAGAAGGCAGAGAGTTGGGTTAAAAGGTCCTTTTTCGGAATAGCAGCCGGTGACGAGCGGTGTCCCGCAGGGTTCAGTGTTGGGGCCACAGCTGTTCTCTTTATATATTAACGATCTAGATGACGGGACTGGGGGCATTCTGGCTAAGTTTGCCGATGATACAAAGATAGGTGGAGGGGCAGGTAGTATGGAGGAGGTGGGGAGGCTACAGAAAGATTTAGACAGTTTAGGAGAGTGGTCCAAGAAATGGCTGATGAAATTCAACGTGGGCAAGTGCGAGGTCTTGCACTTTGGAAAAAAGAATAGAGGCATGGACTATTTTCTAAACGGTGATAAAATTCATAATGCTGAAGTGCAAAGGGACTTGGAAGTCCTAGTCCAGGATTCTCTAAAGGTAAACTTGCAGGTTGAGTCCGTAATTAAGAAAGCAAATGCAATGTTGTCATTTATCTCAAGAGGCTTGGAATATAAAAGCAGGGATGTACTTCTGAAGCTTTATAAAGCATTAGTTAGGCCCCATTTAGAATACTGTGAGCAATCTTGGGCCCCACACCTCAGGAAGGACATACTGGAGCGGGTCCAGCGGAGATTCACACGGATGATCCCAGGAATGGTAGGCCTAACATACGATGAACGTCTGAGGATCCTGGGATTATATTCATTGGAGTTTAGGAGGTTGAGGGGAGATCTAATAGAAACTTACAAGATAATGAATGGCTTAGATAGGGTGGATGTAGGGAAGTTGTTTCCATTAGCAGGGGAGACTAGGACCCGGGGCCTTAGAATAAAAGGGAATCACTTTAGAACAGAGATGAGGAGAAATCTCTTCAGCCAGAGAGTGGTGGGTCTGTGGAATTCATTGCCGCAGAAGGCGTTGGAGGCCGGGACGTTGAGTGTCTTTAAGACAGAAGTTGATAAATTCTTGATTTCTCGAGGAATTAAGGGCTATGGAGAGAGCGGGTAAATGGAGTTGAAATCAGCCATGATTGAATGGTGGAGTGGACTCGATGGGCCGAATGGCCTTACTTCCGCTCCTATGTCTTATGGTCTTATGGTCTAAGCCTTTTTCATTTCATTTGAGAAGGTAGCTGAACAAATGAAATGGCCACAGGACATGTGGATATTACTGATTCAAACAAAGCTGGTAGGTAGAGCTAGTAAGTGTTTGCATCACTACCGGAGGAGGTATCTGGGACGTATGAGGTGAAAAAAATCCATCTTAGATGCATATGAGCTAGTGCCTGAAGCTTACAGACAAAGGTTTAGAAATTTAAGGAAAGAATTTGGTCAAACATACGTGGAGTTTGAAAGGCTCAAACAGAGTAATTTTGATAGGTCTTTGAAAATAGACCGAACGCATGAAGCTCTCAGAGAAATTATACTTTTGGAGGGGTTTGAAAATTCAATTCCTGATGTAGTGAGAACTCATGTCGAAGAGCAGAGGGTTAAAACTGCGAGATTAGCAGCAGAAATGGCAGATGATTATGAATTAGTTCATAAATCAAAGCTTGGTTTCCAACATCAGTTTCAGCCGGTGAGGGATAGAAACTGGGGACATGAGAAATACTCAAGTGGTAAAGGTAAAGGTGATCTGATGGGGGATAATAAAGAGTGTACCTCAGATTTTTATTTTAAATCCAGGAGGGTGGAAGAGAAATTTTAAAGTTTCAAATGTTTTCACTGTAATAAACTAGGCCATGTAAAGTTACAGTGTTGGTGGTTGAAGAAAAGCACTGGGAAGGCTGATGTGGTAAAACAGGATAAGACAGTGGGGTTTGTTACAGTGGTAAAGGAAGGCCCAAGGGAAGCGAAGGAGGTGCAAACGATTGTACAGCCTGTTCAAGAAGTAATTGATAAGAAGGTGCCAGATCTCTTTAAAGAATTTACTTGTGTGGGTAAAGTTTACTCATGTGTATCAGGAGGAGCAGGTAAAGAAGTCACAATTTTAAGAGATACAGGAGCTAAACAAACTTTAATGGTAAGAGATGAGGAATTATGTAGTTTGGGAAGCATGTTGCCAGAAAAGGTGGTAATATGTGGAATTCAGGGTGAGAGGAGTAGTGTTCCATTATATAAGGTAAGGTTGGAAAGTCCAGTGAAGAGTGGTGAAGTGGTAGTAGGAGTAATAGAGAAACGATCTTGTCCAGGAATACAGTTTATCTTGGGTAATGATATAGCTGGATCGCAGGTGGGAGTGATGCCTACTGTGGTTGATAAGCCAGTGGAAAATCAGACAACTGAAGTGTTGAAGGACGAATATCCTGGGACTTTTACGGATTGTGTAGTAACAAGGTCGCAAAGTCACAGGTTAAGACAAGAGGAGAAATCAAAGAGTGAAGATGAAGTGGAAGTGCAATTATCAGAAACGATTTTTGATCAAATAGTTGAAAAAGAACAAGAACAGGTGGAGGATGAGGCGGATATTTTTAGTTCAGAAAGATGTAGAAATAAAACGGATATATCAGAAAGCATATACGGAAGATGAATCTGAGCGTATACCAGAGTGTTATTACTGTAAAAGTGATGTCTGGATGAGAAAAGGTACATATGCAGGCGGATGAAAAGTGGGCAGAAGTTCATCAAGAGGTACCAGTGGGAGGTCATTTGGGGAAAAGGAAAAGTCAAGCTAAAATCCAGAAACATTTTTATTGGCCTGGACTACATAAAGATGTAGTTACATTTTATCAATCATGTCACACATGTCAAGTGATAGGGAAACCTCAAGCAGCGCCCTTAATACCCATTCCAGCATTTGAGGAACCTTTTACAAAGGCCTAATTGATTGCGTAGGACCGCTTCCTAACACAAAAAGTGGGAATCAATATCTTTTGACCATAATGGATGTGTCTACTAGGTTTCCAGAGGCCATTCCAGTACGCAATATTACAGCTAAAAAGATTGTGGAGGAGTTACTTGAATTCTTTACTAGATATGGACTACCCACAGAAATACAATCGGATCAAGGATCAAATTTTACCTCAAAGTTATTCAAAGAAGTTATGGATAGCTTAGGAATAAAACAATTTAAATCAACTGCGTACCATTCAGAATCGCAGGGAGCGTTAGAAAGGTGGCATCAGACATTAAAGGCAATGTTGAGGGCTTATTGTCAAGATTATCCAGAGGAATCCCATTCGTATTGTTTGCAATTAGGGATGCACCTAATGAGTCAACCAAATTTAGTCCTTTGAACTAATTCTTGGTCATGAGGTAAGAGGACCACTTAAATTGGTGGGTGAGAAATCGGAACTTACATTATTGGATTATGTGTCAAATTTTAGGGAAAATTTATTAAATTGAGCAGGTGAATTGGCTAGACAACATTTGAAAGTTGCACAAAATATGATGAAACGGGTAGCGGTAGAAATGCAAAGTTCATAGTTTTACCAGTGGAGATAAATTTTTAGTGTTGTTACTGATGTGTTGGGTGTTCTGGATCACATACAGGTCACCAACACTTGAGTAGTGCAACACTATTTTATTAAAAGGTTAACTATTTAAACATACTTGGACTGTGGGTAAATACAATACTAGCTTTAACTAAAGACCTTTGCCTTGGCCTAACCAGTTGATGCACTCAGCACATGGTGAATGTCTGTGTTGCAGGCTGTGAGCTCTGTGCTCCTAGCTAGCTGCTATTCGAATGAGCGGGAACTCTGATGCCCCCGTCTTTATAGTGCGTGTGCTCTCACTGGTGATTGGCTGCGGTGTTGTGTATGTTGATTGGTCCCACTGTGTGTCCATCAGTGTGTGTGTGTGTGTCTGCACCATGATATACTGGTGTATATTATGACATCCTCCCTTTTATATAACAAAATGTGTCTGCGTGACAATAAATAGTGTGTGGTGAATGTTCCTGACTACGTGTGTGCGAAATATTTACAGGACTATGTACATAAAACTAAGCTATTTACATGGGAAGGTGCCTGGTGCAGAAAAAACAGTGTGTCACACAAATAACGAGATGAACACTATATACAAACCACTTGAACGATTAAATAGAAGAACAGACCAGAGAGTCCATTAGTGCACAAAGTTCACAAATTAAGTCTCTGAGGTGGGCGATGGATTCTGGTTGACCGCCTCAAGGGTGGGTCAGGAGCCACCAGCTGAGGAGCGGGCTGGACTGCGTCAGAGTGAGGAGGATGCAGAGTGATCTCTGCATAGTCCAGGTCAGGGACAACAGGAGTGCGTGGCACTGGCAGAGGATCATGTAGCGAGCGTGGAACGAGACGAAGGGCATGCCGATTACGGCGCAGAATGGAACCATCCGGTAGACGAACCAGGAATGAGCGGGGGGCCACCTGCCGAAGAACCACAGCAGTTGCAGACCAGCCACCATCCGGAAGATGGATGCGGACGTTGTCATCTGGAGCCAGAGCAGAGAGATCAGCTGCACGGGAGTCATGAGCCGCCTTGTGCTGTGTACGAGACAGTTGCATTCGTTGAAGGACCGGAACGTGGTCGAGGTCTGGGACGTGAATGGACGGCACCGTCTTCCTCAGGGTGCGACCCATGAGCAGCTGGGCTGGCAACAGGCCAGTGGACAGTGGGGCCGAGCGATAGGCCAACAGGGCGAGGTAGAATTCGGATCCCACATCGGCAGCCTTGCAGAGGAGCCGTTTGACTATGTGGACGCCCTTCTCCGCTTTGCCATTGGATTGGGGGTACAGGGGACTGGATGTCACATGCACAAAGTTGTACCTGCTGACAAAGTTGGACCATTCCTGGCTTGCGAAGCAGGGGCCATTGTCCGACATCACAGTGAGTGGGATGCCGTGTCGAGCAAAGGTGTCCTTACAGGCACGGATGACTGCAGACGATGTGATGTCGTGCGAACGTACCACCTCCGGGTAGTTTGAAAAATAGTCTACAATCAGAACATAATCCCTGCCCAGCGCGTGGAACAGGTCGATGCCGACCTTGGACCAAGGGGACGTGACCAACTCATGGGGCTGTAGGGTCTCATGTGGTTGGGCCGGCTGGAACCGCTGACAGGTGGGGCAGTTGAGCACTGTGTTGGCTATGTCCTCGTTAATGCCGGGCCAGTACACTGCCTCTCGGGCCCGTCGGCAGCACTTCTCCACGCCAAGGTGGCCCTCGTGTAGTTGTTCCAAGACAAGCTGGCGCATGCTGTGCGGGATAACAATGCGGTCCAGCTTCAGGAGGACATCATCGACGACCGCCAGATCGTCTCTGATGTTGTAGAACTGAGGGCATTGGCCCTTGAGCCACCCGTCTGTTAGGTGGCGCATGACCCGCTGTAGCAAAGGGTCAGCCGCTGTCTCGCGGCGAATTTGGACAAGGCGTTCATCCGTGGCAGGTAGATTGGAGGCCACGAAGGCCACATGGGCATCAAACTGGCAGACGAATCCCGCTGGGTCACGGGGTGTTGACTGCCCTGGACAGAGCGTCGGCTATGATCAGGTCTTTGCCCGGGGTGTATACGAGCTGGAAGTCAAATTGCCGGAGTTTGAGCAGAATGAGCTGGAGGTGAGGCGTATTGTCGTTCAAGTCTTTCTGTATTATATTGACCAGCGGGTGATGGTCGGTCTCGACGGTGAATTGGGGAAGGCCGTACATATAATCATGAAACTTGACGACACTGGTTAAAAGGCGCAGGCTCTCCTTTTCTATCTGCGTGTAGCGCTTTTCCGTGGGGCTCATGGCACATGACGCATATGCAACGGGGGCCCATGATGAGGCCTCATCGCGTTGCAGGAGCACTGCCCCAATGCCAGATTGTCTGGCATCGGTCAAAACTTTTGTCTCTTTAGCTGGATCAAAAAAGGCCAATACCGGGGCCGTGGTAAGTTTGGTTTTAAGTTCTGTCCATTCGCGCTCATTGGCAGGAAGCCATTGGAAGTCTGTCTTCCTGACCAGGTTCCTGAGAGCTGTGGTATGAGAGGCGAGGTTAGGGATGAACTTCCCTAGGAAGTTGACCATGCCCAGAAATCGGAGGACCGCCTTCTTGTCCTCTGGCTTTTTCATGGCTGTGATGGCAGCCACCTTGTCCGCATCCGGCCGCACACCCAACTGGGAGATGTGGTCCCCGAGGAACTTGAGTTCCGTCTGGCCGAAGGAGCATTTGGCTCTGTTGAGGCGTAGGCCCTGCTCCCGTATGCGTTTGAACACGTGCTAGAGTCGACTGATATACTCCTACGGGGTGGTGGACTAAATTATTATGTCGTCGACATAGACGCGAACACCTTCAATGCCTTCCATCATTTGTTCCATAATCCTGTGGAACACTTCTGACGCTGATATGATCCCAAACGGCATCCTGCTGTAACAATATCTGCCAAAAGGGGTGCTAAAGGTACACAGATTCCTGCTGGATCTGTCTAGTTGAATTTGCCAGAATCCTTTCGAGGCGTCGAGTTTGGTGAAGAGCTTGGCGCGAGCCATCTCGCAAGTGATCTCTTCGCGCTTGGGGATTGGGTAATGCTCCCTCATTATGTTGCGATTCAGATCCTTTCGATCAATGCAGATTCTGAGCTCGCCGGAGGGCGTCTTTACCCACACCATGGAACTGACCCAGTCGGTTGGTTCCGTAACTCTGGAGATCACTCCTTGGTCTTGGAGGTCCTGCAGCTACTGCTTGAGGCGGTCCTTAAGGGGTGCTAGGACTCTGCGAAGTGCATGCACCACAGGCGTGGCATTCGGTTTGAGTAGGATCTTGTAGGTATATGGGAGCGTGTCCATGCCTTCGAAGACGTTACGGTGCTGGTCGATGATAGCGTTGAGTTGCGCCCTGAAGTCAGCATCCTGGAAGTCAGACTCGTCATCAGGAGAGAGAGAGTGAACTCTTTGAACGAGGTTTAGTAGCTTTCACGCCTGTGCGCCAAGCAGAGAGTCCTTCGAGGATTTCTTGGCATGAGTGGATTTGATCGAACATTTGTGCAAAGGTTTTGTTGCGTGATTGCTCCACTGATGGACTTGCTGAAGAAACGTAAAAAAATGTCAATGGACAGCGGACTTTCAACAGGCATTTGACTGCCTGAAAGCTGTGGTAACCGATGCTCCTGTGTTGGAGAATTACAAGGGACTCTGCGATCAGAATGAACTGAAGTATCTGACTTTAAAGAGAGCTGCCGAGGCGTAGAGAAACGGACGGATCGTGCAGAGATTTCTTGTTCAAAGAGACTGTCAATCGAGAAGGATTTTGGTTGGAGGAAGAACGGGGGAAAAAATGGACTGTATTATTATACCTGTTTGTGTGTGTTGTTTTTTTTGAACCGATAAAGTATTTTTACTGTGTGCATTTCTGAATTGATGGTGCAAAGGTGAAAAATTAAACCATCTTGAAGTTGATGGATTTTTTTTTCTTGGGTTGAGGTGTCAGTGAGAGTACCTTTAAGAAATGGATGTTTAAGCAGTGTACCTTTAAGAAATGGAGCTGATCATATTACTGAAGTTATGTCAGAGGGTGGGGGGAGCTGAGCTCACTTCTGCTTTTTGAGTTTCAGTTTGAGAACGCAGCTGGGAGTGTCTGTGTGTTTTGCTGTGAGCTGCAGGAAGAAACGCAGAGCTGGTCTGTTGATTTCTGCAATCCAAAGACTATAAATATATTGAATGTAACCTAATGTGCTCCTACTTTTGAAGATTTGAAGTATTTTGGATGTTTAAAGGAACAGTTTGAAGGATTATTTAGTATTGTAGTCTTTTGGGGTTATCTTTGAAGTAATGGGTGTTAAGATATTCAATGTTTGTTTTAAAAGGGTTAACTTGAGTTCATAGAATAAACATTGTTTTGTTTTAAAAACCACTTGTCCATTTCTGCTGTATCACACCTGGAGAGTAGGCCGTGTGCTTCCCACACCACAATCTATTAAAAGCTGTGGGTCGGTTGAACTCCATGAAACACTTTGGGGTTCGGTAAACCCGGACCCATAACACTGGAAAGATGAAGTTTGCATTTATATTCAGGACTTCCCAAAGTGCTTCACAGCCAATGAAATTTAGGGGAACCTGACAGTTGATTTGAGCACAGCAAGCTCCCACAAATGTTATTCACTGGACGGCGGGCCATCTCGAGGGCGTGAAAGGCATCATGCAAAGGTGAGTTCTTTCTTTTCCGAGCTCCGTGTTCAGCGCGGATTATTCCGCTTGCTCTCAAGCCCAGTTTTCACATGTACACTGACGGCACGCAGTCTGACCTCAGCACCACCTTGCTCCGCTCCATTCCTCCACTAAATGCTCAGGTTTTTATCCAACATCCAGTACTGGATGAGCAGGAATTTCCTCCCGTTAAATATTTGGCAACCCAAACTCGTTGACTGCGGCCCCGGCTCCAAACTCCATCCTCCAGTGACTGACTCCACCCCTCTCCCCGCCATTAGTCTGATGGTGAACCTTGGTCATGTCTGAGCCCCAGGTGGAGTGCCTGATCACACACCCGTCCCATCACTCAGACCACTCACTTCCACCTCCACGCTCGATTTCCCTGCTGCCTCATTTATGTTTTTGACTTGATTATTCCAACCCATTCCCGGCCACGCCCACCTCCCTGCCAAACATTCTATCCTCTGTAATCCTGAGCTCATTCAAAACGGCCCGTGTCCTAACGCAGACCAAATCCGGCTCACCCATCAGCCCCGTGCTCGCTGACCCGCCCTGGCTCCCAGATCAACAAAGCCTCGATTTAAAAAATGAAATCCCTCCATGGCCTCACCCCCCACCCCCATCTCTGTAATCGGTTTTAGCCCCTCCACCCGTTTGGTTACCCCCCCCCCCCCCCATCTAGTTCTGATCTTTTGTCCCTGATTTTAAAATTCTGGAACTCCCTCACTAACAGCACGGTGGGTTTACCTACGCCACATGGACTTCAGTCGGTTCAAGAAAGCGGCTCATCATTAGGGGTGAGCAATAAATGCTGGTCTAGCCAATGATGGCCACATCTGTGAAACGGTACAAACCAGGGGCGAGATTCTCCGACCCCCCGCCGGGTCAGAGAATCGCCGGGGGCTGGCGTGAATCCCGCCCCCGCCGGTTGCCGAATTCTCCGGCACCGGAGATTCGGCGGGGGCGGGAATCGCGCCGCGCCGGTTGGCGGGCCCCCCCCCGGCGATTCTCCGGCCCGGATGGGCCGAAGTCCCGCTGCTGGAATGCCTGCATGGATTAAACCACCTCTCTTACTGGCGGGACAAGGCGGCGCGGGCAGGCTCCGGGGTCCTGAGGGTGGCGCGGGGCGATCTGGCCCCGGGGGGGGTGCCCCCACGGTGGCCTGGCCCGCGATCGGGGCTCACCGATCCACGGGCGGGCCTATGCCGTGGGGGCACTCTTTTCCTCCCACCTTCGCCACGGTCTCCACCATGGTGGAGGCGGAAGAGACCCCCTCCACTGCGCATGCGCGGGGATGCCGTAAGCGGCCGCTAACGCTCCCGCGCATGCGCTGCCCGGCAAAGTCATTTCCGCGCCAGCTGGCGGGGCACCAAAGGCCTTTCCCGCCAGCTGGCGGGGTGGAAATCAGTCCGGCGCGGGCCTAGCCCCTCAAGGTTGGGGCTCGGCCGCTCAAGATGCGGCGTGATGCCGGACTGATTTGCGCCGTTTTTGGCGCCGGTCGGCGGACATCGCGCCGATTACGGAGAATCCCGCCCCAGGTTTTTATGTACAAGGGGGATTGCCAACCGTGTGACAACAAGGTGCAGCATATTGACCTGCTGAGGGTAATCTAACAGTCGAGTGTAGCCATGTCTTCTTTTTCCTGAAACAAAAACAGAAAATACTGGACAATCTCAGCAGGTCTGACAGCGTCTGTGGAGAGAGAAGGGAGCGAATGCTTCCAGTCTGGATGACTCTGTCAAAGCTTTCACAAAGGGTCATCCAGACTGGAAACGTTCGCTCCCTTCTCTCTCCACAGACGCTGTCAGACCTGCTCAGATTGTCCAGTGTTTTCTGTTTTTGCTTTGGATTCCAGTATCAGCAGTAATTTGCTTTTATCTTCTTTTCACTGTGTATGTGCTCACAGAACTTCAAGTGACCATTATAGATGGATCCGGTAGCGTGAGACAGGATGTGTACTTTACTGTGGATGGAAAATCAGAAGCAATGGAAAGTAATTTGAATGAGATTAATCGCCTGAGTCTGTGCAAATAATTGTGTTGGGTACTTTACAGGCAAAAAATAGAATGCAAAATTGTTCCAACAGCAATGGGCTGGTTGGCTGCAAGGTGCGGGCTAGAACTGGTACCTGTTAAGGATCAGCAGCCTGAGGGTCCTTCTTTCCCAGGGCGTTTACTGGTAATGCCTTTAAATGTCTGGAATCAGCAGCCCTTCAGCCCATTGCCCCAACATTGACGAATGGGAGACTAGACTGCTCAGGACAAAGTTAATTTGCCCAGACAGAGACCCTGCCACTGAGCTCAGTATACTGTGCCCGCACTTGGCAAGCTGTGACTGCCGTGTCTACTATCCACCCAGTGTCACAGGACAACCCGTGCAAATTCCAGCCAGACCAGGTGGCAGCTCCTTTTTCTACCGTTTGTCAACTAGGCATTGCACCAGGACCCAGGTGAGCTGGAAACAGGCAGGTGGTAGACCTCCATTCCCAGGACCCCCGTCGAAGTGGAGCAGTGGGTTGATTGGGAGCACAAATGGGAAGATAAGGTCACTGTTGCAATTTGGAGACTGTTCCTAGCCCTTTTACACTGGCCAGAGCAAGTCAAAATCATCCCCATGTGATTTTGGAATGGACCTGGATTCAAATGCCTCTCAAAGTTGCAAAATGAGAGATTATGGCAGCATCATGTTAGGATTTGAACTCCCAATTTATATGTTGCTAGTTCAGGACTATAACCATGAGGCGTCTGTACTGTAAAGTCACATTATGTCACCTCACTTCATCACATCACCATGACGCACAGCATTCAATGTGGGACATGGATTTTAACATAAACCATCACATATCTGTTAAATTTGAAAAGAAAACATTGAAAAAGAACTAATAAAAACTTATTAATTAACTAGGTAGAGTAGTAACTAAACCTGAGGGCAGAGATTAGGATTTAGAACATAGAACATAGAACATTACAGCGCAGTACAGGCCCTTCGGCCCTCAATGTTGCGCCGACCTGTGGAACCACTCTAAAGTCCATCTACACTATTCCCTTATTGTCCATATGTCTATCCAATGATCATTTGAATGTCCTTAGTGTTGGTGAGTTCACTACTGTTGCAGGCAGGGCATTCCACGCCCTTACTACTCTCGGAGTAAAGAACCTACCTCTGACATCTGTCTTATATCTATCTCCCCTCAATTTAAAGGTATGTCCCTCGTGCTAGACATCACCATCCGAGGAAAAAGGCTCTCACTGTCCACCCTATCCAATCCTCTGATCATCTTGTATGTCTCAATTAAGTCACCTCTTAACCTTCTTCTCTCCAACGAAAACAGCCTCAAGTCCCTCAGCCTTTCCTCATAAGATCTTCCCTCCATACCAGGCAACATTCTGGTAAATCTCCTCTGCACCCTTTCCAATGCTTCCACATCCTTCCTATAATGCGGCGACCAGAATTGCACGCAATACTCCAGATGCGGCCGCACCAGAGTGTTGTATAGCTGCAACATGACCTCATGGCTCCTGAACTCAATCACTCTACCAATAAAAGCTAACACACCGTACGCCTTCTTAACAACCCTCTCAAGCTGGGTAGCAACTTTCAGGGATCTATGTACATGGACACCGAGATCTCTCTGCTCATCCACACTGCCAAGAATCTTACCATTAGCCCAGTACTCAGTCTTCCTGTTATTCCTTCCAAAATGAATCACCTCACACTTTTCTGCATTAATCTCCATTTGCCACCTCTCAGCCCAGCGCTGCAGCTTATCTATGTCCCTCTGTAACTTGTGACACCCTTCCGCACTGTCCACAACTCCAGCGACTTTAGTGTCATCTGCAAATTTACTCACCCATCCTTCTACGCCCTCCTCCAGGTCATTTATAAAAATGACAAGCAGCAGTCGCCCCAAATCAGATCCTTGTGGTACACCACTAGTAACTGGACTCCAGTCTGAACATTTCCCATCAACCACTACCCTTTGTCTTCTTCCAGCTAGCCAATTTCTGATCCAAACTGCTAAATCACCCTGAATCCCATGCCTCCGTATTTTCTGCAGTAGCCTACCATGGGGAACCTTACCAAACGCTTTACTGAAACCCATATACACCACATCAACTGCTTTACCCTCATCCACCTGTTTGGTCACCTTCTCAAAGAACTCTATAAGGTTTGTGAGGCACGACCTACCCTTCACAAAACCGTGTTGACTATCTCTAATCAAATTATTCCTTTCCAGATGATTGTACCTCCTATCTCTAAGAAACCTTTCCAAGATTTTTCCCACAACAGAAGTAAGGCTCACTGGTCTATAGTTACCGGGGTTATCTCTACTCCCCTTCTTGAACAAGGGGACAACATTTGCTATCCTCCAGTCTATTCCTGTAGACAAAGATGACTTAAAGATCAAAGCCAAAGGCTCAGCAATCACCTCCCTAGCTTCCCAGAGAATCCTAGGATAAATCCCATCCGGCCCAGGGACTTATCTATTTTCACACTTTCCAGAATTGCTAACACCTCCTCCTTATGAACCTCTAGTCTAGTAGCTTGAATCTCAGTATTCTCCTCGACAACATTGTCTTTTTCCTGTGTGAATACTGACGAAAAATATTCATTTAGCACCTCTCCTATCTCCTCGGACTCCAAGCACAACTTCCCACTACTGTCCTTGACTGGCCCTACTCTTACCCTAGCCATTCTTTTATTCCTGACATATCTATAGAAAGCTTTAGGGTTATCCTTGATCCTACCTGCCAAATACTTATCATGTCCCCTCCTGGCTCTTCTTAGCTCTCTCTTTAGGTCCTTCCTAGCTAACTTGTAACTCTCGAGCGCCCTAACTGAACCTTCATGTCTCATCTTTACATAAGTCTCCCTCTTCCTCTTGACAAGTGTTTCGACTGCTTTAGTAAACCACGGTTCCCTCAGTCGACCACTTCCTCCCTGCCTGACAGGTACATAATTATCAAGGACACGCAGTAGCTGTTCCTTGAACAAGCTCCACATTTCCATTGTGCCCATCCCCTGCAGTTTTCCTCTCCATCCAATGCATCCTAAGCCTTGCCTCATCGCATCATAATTGCCTTTCCCCCAGATATAACTCTTGCCCTGCGGTATATACCTATCCCTTTCCATCACTAAAGGAAACGTAATCGAATTTTGGTCACTATCACCAAAGTACTCACCTACATCCAAATCTAACACCTGCCCTGGTTCATTACCCACTACCAAATCCAATATGGCCTCGCCTCTCGTTGGCCTATCTACATACTGTGTCAGGAAACCCTCCTGCACACATTGGACAAAAACGGACCCATCTAATGTACTCGAACTATAGCGTTTCCAGTCAATATTTGGAAAGTTAAAGTCCCCCATAACAACTACCTTGTTGCTTTCGCTCCTATCCAGAATCATCTTTGCAATCCTCTCCTCTACATCTCTGGAACTTTTCGGAGGCCTATAGAAAACCCCTAACAGGGTGACCTCTCCTTTCCTGTTTCTAACCTCAGCCCATACTACCTCAGTAGACGAGTCCTCATCAAACGTCCTTTCTGCCACCGTAATACTGTCCTTGACTAACAATCAACCCTCCCCCTCTTTTACCACCTTCCCTGAGCTTACTGAAATATCTAAATCCTGGCACCTGCAACAACCATTCCTGTCCCTGCTCTATCCATGTCTCCGAAATGGCCACAACATCGAAGTCCCAGGTACCAACCCATGCTGCAAGTTCACCCACCTTATTCCGGATGCACCTGGCATTTAAATTTAAATTGGCATTTAATTTTACAGTAAAAATCTAGCGCCAATGCCATATAGTTAATTGTAACTTAATCTAATAGTAATGTACGCATTTAAAAAAATTAATTAACCAGTGCTTAAATGTCACTCAGCGGGGATTGAAGGCGGACGTGGGAATGCTACAAGAGACACACCTAAAGGTTATAGACCAGACCAGATTGAGGAAGGGGTGGGTCAGCCATTATTTCATTCAGGGCTGGACTCTAAGACAGTGGGGTCGTGATCCTGATTAACAAACGGGTAGAATTTGAGGCAGGTAGAATCGTGTCAGACGCGGGGGGGCAGGTACATTATGGTGAGTGGGAAGCTGGAGGGGATGTGGGTGGTACTCATGAATGTATATGCACTAAATTGGGATGATGTGGAATTTATGAGGTGGGTGTTAGGTAAGATCCCGGACCTAGAGTCGCATAATCTGATCATGGGGGAAGATTTCAATACAGTCATTGATCCAGGATTGGACCGGTCAAAATCTAGGATCGGGTGGGTGCCAGGCGTAGCGAAGGAGTTAAAGGGGTTTATGGAGCAGATGGGGGGAGTAGACCCATGGAGGTTCGGACGGCCAAGAGTGAAGGAGTTTTTTTTTCCCATGTCCACAAAGTGTACTCCCGGATTGACTTTTTTTTCCTGAGCAGGACCCTACTGCCGGGGGTGATTGATACCGAGTGCTCAGCCATCACGGTGTCAGATCATGCCCCACATTGGGTGGATCTACGGGCTAGTATGGAGAGAGGGCAGTGCCCGTTATGGAGGTTGGATGTGGGACTATTAGCAGATGAGGGGGGGTGTGGGCGGCTGAGCATGTCCATCGAGAACTATTTGGAAATTAATGACATGGGGTTGTCTCGGCAGCAACAGAGTGCGAAGCTCTGAAGGCAGTGGTTAGAGGGGAGTTAATCTCGATACGGGCCCATAGAGAAAAGGGGGAACGAGCAGAGAGGGATAGGCTGGTTGGGGAGATACTCCAGATGGATAGGAGATATTCAGAAGCCCCGGACACGGGGCTACTGAAGGAGCGGTGGGGGTTACAGGTGGAGTTTGGGCTGTTATCTACAGGGAAGGCGGTGGAACAGCTGAGGAAGGCAAGGGAAGCGGTGTATGAGTATGGGGAAAAGGCCAGTAGAATGCAAGCACACCAGCTGAGGAAAGGGAGACGGCCAGGAAGATAGGGAGAGTAAAGAACAGAGGTGGGAATGTGGTCCTGGACGCAGTGGAGGTGAATGAGGTGTTTAAGGACTTTTATAGCAAGTTATATTAGTCGGAACCCCCGGTTGGGGTGGAGGGGATGAGGCAGTTCTTGGGTCAGCTGAGGTTCTCGAGGGTGGATGAGGATCTGGTGGAGGGGCTGGGAGCCCCAATTGAAATTGAGGAAATAATGGAGGGGCTGGAGATCATGCAGTCGGGCAAGGCCCCGGGGCCGGACGTCTACCCGGTAGAATTTTACAAGAAGTTCTCGGAGATATTGGGCCCACTGCTGGTGAGAACATTTAATGAGGCAAGGGAGAGGGGACTCCTTCCCCCATCAATGTTGCAGGCCTCGATCTCATTGATTCTGAAGCGGGAGACGGCCCCTGAGCAATGCGGGTCATACAGGCCGATCTCCCTAAAGAATGTGGACGCCAAACTGCTGGCTAAGATATTGGCCACAAGGATAGAGGACTGTGTCCTGGGGGTGATATGGGAAGACCAGACAGGGTTTGTAAAGGGCAGACAACTCACGGCAATGTTAGAAGGCTCTTAAACGGTGTCATGATGCCCTCAGAGTGGGGGGGGGGGGGAGATGGAGGTGGTGGTTGCGATGGATGAGGAGAAGGCCTTTGATCGGGTGACGTGGAATTATGTGAGGTGTTAGGAATGTTCGGGTTTGGTGAGGGCTTCATTGATTGGGTGCGGTTGCTCTATCAGGCACCAGTAGCAAGTGTGCGTACGAATTGGCTGATGTGGGGCTATTTTAAACTGCACCGAGGGACGAGGCAAGGGAGTCCCTTCTCCCTGCTGTTGTTTGCTCTGGCCATAGACACATTGGCTATGGCATTAAGTGCTTCCAGGAACTGGAAAGGGCTGGTCCGGGGGGAGGGGGAGGGGGGGGGGGGGGGGGCGGTGGGTGGAGCATCGGGTCTCGCTTTACGCGGATGACCTGCTCCTGTACATTTTGGACCCGTTAGAGGGGATGGGGGAGATTATGAGGATCTTAGGGGAATTTGGCAGGTTTTTGGGGTATAAATTGAACATGGGGAAAAGCGAGATGTTCGCGATCCAGGCGAGGGGGCAGGAGAGGAGACTGGGAGAGCTGCCGTTTAGAGTGGTGGGTGGGAGCTTTCGCTATCTGGGAATCCAGGTGGCCCGGGAATGGGCGACATTGCACAAGTTAAACTTGCCCCGGCTGGTAGAACAATTGAAGGAGAACTTTAGGAGATGGGACATGCTCCCGCTGATAATGGCGGGGAGGGTACAGACTGTGAAAATGGCTCCTCCCCAGATGTCTGTTTGTCTTTCAGTGTCTCCCCATCTTTATCCCGAGGGCCTTTTTCAAGCGGGTGAACAAGGTTATTTCGGGTTTGTGTGGGTGGGTAAAATCCCGCGAGTGAAGAAAGTGTTGTTGGAGCGCAGTCGGGGGGAGGGTGGGTTGGCGCTGCCGAACCTTTGTAATATAGCCATGATTAGGACGTGGGTAATGGGGGGAGCGGTGTGGGAGCGAGTAGAGGCGGCATCGTGTAAGAACACAAGTTTGGGGACACTGATAACGGCACCTCTGCTGTTCCCGCCGGACCGGTACTCCACAAGCCCCGTAGTAGTGGCGGCTCTGAGAGTCTGGGGGCAGTGGAGGAAATATAGGAGAGCAGAGGGAGCACCGGTCTGGGCCCCGATTTACAACAATCATTGGTTTGTGCCGAGGAGGCTGGTTGGAGCGTTTCGGAGATGGCAGAGAGTTGGAATTGAGAGGATGGGAGATCTATTTATAGACGGGAGCTTCCCCAGCTTGAAGCTTTTGGAGGAGAAATTTGAACTGCCAGCAGGGAATGGGTTTAGATATCTGCAGGTACGGGATTTTCTGAGAAGGCAGGTTCCGACCTTCCCGCTCCTGCCACCATGGGGGATACTGGACAGGGTAGTTTCCATAACATGGGTGGGAGAGGAGAAGGTCTCAGATATCTACAAAAAACTTATGGCGTTTGAGGAAACTCAGATAGAGGAACTAAAGGACAAGTGGGAGGACGAGCTAGGAGGAGAGATAGAGGTGGGGCTATGGGCGGATGCCCTAAGCAGGGTTAACACATCCTTATCATGCACCAGGCTTAGCCTGATACAATTCAAGGTGGTCCACCGGGCACACATGGCGGTGGCCCGGATGAGCAGGTTTTTTTGGGTAGAGGAGAGGTGTGCGAGGTGCGCGGGAAGCCCGGCAAATCATGTCCACATGTTTTGGGCATGCCCGAAGCTTAGAGCGTTTTGGCAGGATTTTGCTAAGGCAATGTCCACGGTGCTAAAAACACGGGTGGTGCCGAGTCCGGAGGTAGCAATCTTTGGAGTGTCGGAAGAGCCGGGAGTTCAGGGGGCGAAAGAGTCCGACATCTTGGCCTTTTCCTCCCTGGTAGCCCGGAGACGGATCTTGTTAATGTGGAGGGACCCGAAGCCCCCGAGTGTAGAGACCTGGGTCAGTGACATGGCCGGGTTTCTCAGTCTCGAGAAAATAAAGTTTGCCTGAAGAGGGTCAATGTTGGGGTTCACCCGGAGGTGGCAGCCGTTCGGCGACTTTCTCGGGGAAAATTAAAATGTCAGCAGAAGCAGAAATCTAGAGGGGGGGGGGGGTTTAGGCTATTGTTTCTGTGTTGGGGGCGTGAGGAACACAATAGGGATGGAAATGTTTTATGTACCATGCTTATGTTGCTGTTATCGTTATTATTATGAAAACTGCAAATACCCAAATAAAATGTTTTTTTAAAAAGAAATGTCATTCAGAGGGGTGCAATGCTCTGACTGTGAGATGTGGCAGATCTGTGAGGCTTCCAGCATTCCGGTCGACTATATCTGCAGCAAGTGTAACCAATGGCAGCTCCTCACAGACCGCGTGGTTCGGTTGGAGCAGCAGCTGGATGCACTTAGGGGCATGCAGATGGCGGAAAGCGTCATAGATAGGAATTATAGAGACACGGTCACACCCAAGGTGCAGGCAGAGAGATGGGTGACCACCAGAAAGGGCAGGCAGTCAGTGCAGGAATCCCCTGTGGCTGTCCCCCTCTCGAACAGGTATACCACTTTGGATACTGTCGAGGGGGATAGCCTATCAGGGGAAAACAGCAGCAGCCAGAGCAGTGGCACCATGGCCGGCTCTGTTGCTCAGCAGGGGAGGGCAAAGTGCAGGGGAGCTGTAGTTAAAGAGAACTATATAGTCAGGGGCACAGATAGGGGGCGCAATCCTCCCATCGGGAGTCTAAGTGCCGATGTCCCAGTCCAGCTGCATGTTGAAGTCCCCCATGATTATTGTGATATTGCCTTTTTTACAAGCCTTTTCTATCTCCCGATTTATTTTTTGCCCCGCATCCTGACTACTGCTAGGGGGCCTGTACATAACTCCATCAGGGTCTTTTTACCTTTGCGATTCCTCAACTCTATCCACAGAGATTCTACGCCTTCTGATCCTACATCCGGAGTGAAAACCGGAGTGTTTCACTCCGGTGTCGGAGGCCGCTCCCAGGCCCCTATTCTCCCGCCCCCGGGGGGCTAGGAGCGGCGTCGGGTCATTTACGCGCCATGTGTGCCGTGTAAAAGTGGCGCCGCATAAATGATGCGGCCGGCGCCGTGTAAATGACATCACCCGCGCATGCGCGGTGCTGTCCTCGCCGAGGCCTCCCCGCAAGAAGATGTCGGATGGATCTTGCGGGGCGGCGGAGGAAAGGAGGTCCTCCTTCAGAGAGGCCAGCCCGCCGATCGGTGGGCACCGATCACAGCCCAGACCCCATTTGAGGCCCCACCCCCGGTGCAGGAACCCCCCTCCCCCCCACAGGCCGTCCCCCCAGCGTTCCTGCGCTGTTCCCGCACGCAGTGACCAGGTGTGGACGGCGCCGGCGGGAACCCGTCGTATTGGGCAGGCCGCTCGGCCCATCCGGGCCGGAGAATCGCCGCTCACCCGTTGCAAACGGCGAGCGGCGATTCTCCCAGTGGCCAGCCGTGATTCTCGCCGCGCCGATTTGGGGGGGGGGGGGTGGGGGAATCACGTGCGGGCGTTGGGGCGGCGTGGCGGGACACGCGCGGCGCCCCGGCGATTCTCCCCCCCGGCGTGGGGGGGGGGGGGGGGGGGGGGGGGAGGATTTAAACTCGTACGGCAGGGGGGTGGGAACCAGAATGTGGGCTTAGAAGGTGTAATAACTGAAGGGGAAATAGAGAACCAAAATAAAAGAACAACATCACCCTCAGGCAGAGCAAAAAGAGTGACCAGTGTGAAAAGGGAGGTGGTCAATGCAGGACTGAGGGTGTTGTACCTAAATGCGCGCAGCATACGGAACAAGGTTAATGAGCTTGTTGTGCACATTGAAATTGGCCGGTATGATGTTGTGGGCATCACAGAGACGTGGCTGCAAGGGGATCAGGCCTGGGATCTAAATAGCCAAGGATATGTGTCCTATCGAAAGGACAGGCAGATGGGCAAATGGGGCGGGGTTGCATTGTTAGTAAGGAATGAAGTTAAATCGATAGCAAGGAGCGATATATGATCAGAAGGCATAGAATCTCTGTGGGTAGAGTTGAGGAATCGCAAAAGTAAAAGACCCTGATGGGAGTTATGTACAGGCCCCTAGCAGTAGTCAGGATGTGGGGCAGAAAATAAATCAGGAGATAGAAAAGGCTTGTAAAAAAGGCAATATCACAATAATCATGGGGGACTTCAATATGCAGGTGGACTGGGAAAATCAGGTTGGTAGTGAATCCCAAGAAAAGGAATTTGTGGAATGTCGAAGAGAAGGTTTTTTGGAGCGGCTTGTGACAGAGCTGACTAGGGAACAGGCAATTCTAGATTTAGTGATGTGTATTGAGGCAGACTTGATTAGGGATCTTAAGGTGAAGGAACCCATAGGGGGCAGTGACCACAATATGATAGAATTTACCCTGCAGTTTGAGAGGGAGAAGCTGCAATCAGATGTAACAGTATTACAATTAAGTAAGGGTAACTACAAAGACATGAGGGAGGAGCTGGCCAGAGTTGATTGGAATGGGAGTCTAACAGGGAAGACAGTGGAACAGCAATGGCTGGTGTTTTGGGGGGTTATTCGGGAGGCACAACAGAAATTCATCCCAAGGAGGAGGAAACATGCTAAGGGGAGGATAAGGCAACCATGGCTGACGAGGGATGTCAAGGACAGCATAAAGACTAAAGAAAAAGCATTAGAGGGAAGCCAGAGGATTGGAAAACCTTTAAAAGCGAGCAGAGGACAACTGGTGTGCCTCAGGGGTCGGTGCTAGGACAACTTTTCACAATATACCTTCATGATCTGGAAGAAGGAACTGAAGGCACTGTTGCTAAGTTTGCAGATGATACAAAGATCTGTAGAGGGACAGGTAGTATTGAGGAAGCGCGGGGGCTGCAGAAGGACTTGGACAGGCTAGGAGAGTGGGCAAAGAAGTTGCAGATGGAATACAACTTGAAAAAGTGTGAGGTTATGCACTTGGAAGGAGAAATGGAGTCATAGACTATTTTCTAAATGGGGATATGCTTAGGAAATCAGAAGCACAAAGGGACTTGGGAGTCCTTGTTCACGATTCTCTAAAGGTTAACGTGCAGGCTTAATTAGATTTGTTTATTGTTACCTGTCCCAAGGTACAGTGAAAAGTATTTTCCTGCGAGCAACTCAACAGATCATTAAATACATGAGAAGAAAAGGATATAAAAGAAAATACATAACAAGGTACACAATGTAACTACGTAACATCGGCATCGGATGAAGCATACAGGGTGTAGTGTTAATGAGGTCAGTCCATAAGAGGGTCATTTAGGAGTCTGGTGACAGTGGGGAAGAAGCTGTTTTTGAGTCTGTTCATGCGTGTTCTCAGACTTCTGTATCTCCTGCCCGATGGAAGAAGTTGGCAGAGTGAGTAAGCCGGGTGGGAGGGATCTTTGATTATACTGCCCGCTTTCCCCAGGCAGCGGGAGGTGTAGATGGAGTCAATGGATGGGAGGCAGGTTTGTGTAATGGACTGGGCGGTGTTCACGACTCTCTGAAGTTTCTTGCGGTCTTGGGCCGAGCAGTTGCCATACCAGGCTGTGATGCAGCCCGATAGGATGCTTTCTATGGTGCATCTGTAAAAGTTGGTAAGAGTCAATGTGGACATGCCGAATTTCCTTAGTTTCCTGAGGAAGTATAGGCGCTGTTGTGCTTTCTTGGAGTTAGCGTCGACGTGAGTGGACCAGGACAGATTTTTGGAGATGTGCTCGATCAATAACTCCTGAGACGAGATTGGAGGCAATTGAAGGCTTTATTGCACTAGATGTTTCCCCCAGCAGCGCAGGTACAGAATGCGGCTGCTGGGGAGACACAGGCTCTTATACTCCGCCTTACTGGGCGGAACCAGCAGGCAGGCTTCACCAATGAAAATAGCAGTCTCAGATACCTCCCACACCAATGGTCTTACAGCATTATTCAGGGTACCGTAATACCCCTAATACCGACTACCACATTCACCCCCTGTTAAAAAAAAGAGTCCGGCGGGGGTGGTGGTCTTGCGTTATACAGTGGTAGAGGTGTAGGTTATGGTGGTACCCGGTATACATTAGCACAGTGTTTTGCCTCGTTACATGTTGCAACTATTTACAGTAATTATTTACAGTCAGAGTGAAGCAATTGGTCGATCGGGGGCACTGGTCGTCCTCTGCGATCGTCATAGCTTCGGCGGTGATGCAGGTGCCGGCTCGGGCAACCGTGGCTCCGGGAGCGTGGCTTTGGCTTCTTCAGCAGCTTCATCACCCCTAGGTGGGACCAGTGGAAGAACCGATCCACCTGGGAAGGGGGCGGCTGTGGGTGCGCCGGTGGGAGGGAGAATGGGCTCGGTAGTGGAGGTGTGGGTGGGGATCCAGTGGATGCCAGGTCCCGTAGGGAGACCGTATGCTGTCGGACGTCGGGATACGCCACATAGGCGTATTGAGGGTTAGCGTGCAGGAGGTGGACCCTCTCGACCAATGGGTCCGACTTGTGCGCCCGCAGGATGGGTCCAGGAGCTGCCAGCCAGGTGGGAGCGAGGTACCGGAGGAGGACTTTCTAGGGAAGACAAGGAGATGTTCGTGAGGGGTTTGGTTGGTCGTGGTACACAGCAGTGACCGGATGGAGTGAAGAGCATCCGGGAGGACCTCCTGCCAGCGGGAGACTGGGAGATTCCTGGACCATAGGGCCAGTAGGACGGTCTTCCAGACCGTTCCGTTCTCCCTCTCCACCTGCCCATTTCCCCGGGGGTTGTAACTGGTAGTCCTGCTCGAGGCAATGCCCTTGCTGAGCAGGAATTGACGCAGTTCGTCGCTCATAAAGGAGGACCCCCTATCATTGTGTATGTAGGCGGGGAAACCGAACAGGGTAAAGATACTGCGGAGGGCTTTTATGACGGCGGCTGCGGTCATGTCGGGGCAGGGGATGGCGAATGGGAACCGGGAGTACTCGTCAATCATGTTCAGGAAGTACGTGTTGCAGTCGGTGGAGGGGAGGGGCCCTTTGAAGTCCATACTGAGACATTCAAAGGGACGGGAAGCCTTTATCAGGTGTGCTTTCTCTGGCCTGTAAAAGTGCGGCTTGCACTCCGCACAGATTTGGCAATTCCTGGTGGCGGTCCTGACCTCCTCGATGGAGTAGGGCAGGTTACGGGTCTTAATGAAATGGAAGAATCGAGTGACCCCCAGGTGGCAGAGATCCTCGTGGAGGGCCTGGAGACGGTCCACTTGTGCGTTGGCACATGTGCCGCGGGATAGGACATCAGGAGGCTCGTTTAGCTTCCCGGGACAATACAAGATCTCAAAGTTGTAGGTGGAGAGCTTGATCCTCCACCGTAAGATCTTATCGTTCTTTATCTTGCCCCGCTGTGCATTATCGAACATGAAAGCAACCGACCGTTGGTCAGTGAGGAGAGTGAATCTCCTGCCAGCCAGGTAATGCCTCCAGTGCTGCACAGCTTCTACTATGGCCTGGGCCTCCTTTTCAACTGAGGAATGGTGAATTTCTGAAGCATGGAGGGTGCGTGAGAAGAAGGCCATGGGTCTGCCCGCTTGGTTGAGGATGGCCGCCAGAGCTATGTCGGACGTGTCGCTCTCGACTTGGAAGGGGAGGGATTCGTCGGTTGCGTGCATCGTGGCCTTTGCGATGTTTTCCTCAGGCGGTGTCTGGACACCTGAGTCGGGGTCCTGAGAGTCCAGCCAAGATGGCAGCGCCCACTGGTCGCATATGGCTGGACGTGTACAAGATGGCAGCGCCCATCTGTAGCACGTGGTCCTGGAGAAGGAAGATGGCGGCGCCCGCTGGCCACACGCGGCTCGTGGAGAGAGTTATGGTGGCGGTCCCGGTTCGCCCCCAGAGACCGCGACTACTGCCCGGGCCTGGCATACTGCCACGAAATGGCCCTTTTTCACGCACCCTTTGCAGATGGATGAGCGGGCCGGGCAGCGCTGCCGAGGGTGCTTGGCTTGCCCGCAAAAACAGCAGCGGGGCCCCCCCGGGGTTGCCTGGCAGTCTCGCAACACAAGCTTGTGGGGGGATGGGGGATGCATCGGAGCCGGCCGCGGGGGGGGTTCCACGCTGCCCAAGGGGCTGCCGCGCGGTCAGGGACGTAGGCGCGTGCGTTTCAGGAGGCCACATCCAGGGAGCTAGCAAGGGCCCGTGCCTCCTTGAGGCCTAGTGTCTCTTTCTCCAGCAATCGTTGCCGGATTTGGGAGGACCGCATACCTGCAACGAAAGCGTCCCGGATCAAAAGTTCTGTGTGGTCGCCGGCCGAAACTTGCGGGCAGTCACAGTTCCTCCCTAACACCAGGAGCACATGGTAGAACTCCTCCAATGATTCCCCGGGGATTTGTCGCCTCGTCGCTAGCAGATGTCGGGCGTAGACCTGGTTTACAGGGTGACTATAGTGTCCTTTCAGCAGGGTCATTGCGGCCTCGCAATCGTCCGCATCCTCGATGAGGGTGTAGATCTCTGGGCTCACCCTCGAGTGGAGAACTTGCAGTTTATGGTCCTCCGTAGGTCCAGTCGTGGCTGACCTGAGGTACCCTTTGAAGCACGCCAGCCAGTGTTTGAAGGTCGCCGCTGAGTTTGCCTCGTGGGAGCTGAGTTGCAGACACTCCGGCTTGTTTCAGAGCTCCATTCTTTAAAATCTATTGGAATAAATTGATGCTCGATCAATAACTCCTGAGACAAGATTGGAGACAAATGAAGGCTTTATTGCACTAGATGTTTCCCCCGGCAGCGCAGGTACAGAATGCGGCTGCTGGGGATACACAGGCTCTTGTACTCCGCCTTACTGGGCGGAACCAGCAGACAGGCTTCACCAATGAAAATAGCAGTCTCAGGTACCTCCCACACAAATGGTCTTACAGCATTATTCAGGGTACCGTAATACCCCTAATACCGACTACCACATGTACCCCTAGGAATTTGAAACTGCTAACCATCTTCACCTTGGCCCCGTTGATGCTGACAGGGGTGTGTACAGTACTTTGCTTTCTGAAGTCAATGACCAGCTCTTTAGTTTTGCTGGCATTGAGGGAGAGATTGTTGTCGCTGCACCACTCTACTAGGTTCTCAATCTCCCGCCTGTATTCGGACTCATCGTTATTCGAGATCCGACCCACTATGGTCGTATCGTCAGCAAACTTGTAGATGGAGTTGGAACCAGATTTTGCCACGAAGTCGTATGTGTGCAGGAAGCATAGTAAAGGGCTGTGTATGAAGCCTTGCGGGGCCCCGGTATTGAGGACTATTGTGGAGGAGGTGTTGTTGTTTATTCTTACTGATTGTGGTCTGTTGGTCAGAAAGTCGAGGATCCAGTTGCAGAGGTTCAGCCGGCAGTTAGGAAGGAAAATGCAGGGGGAAGGGAAAAAAAGAGGAAGGAAGGAAAATGCAATGTCAGCATTTATATCAAGAGGGCTGGAATACAAGATCAGGGATGTACTTCTGAGGCTGTATAAGGCTCTGGTCAGACCCCATGTGGAGTATTGTGAGCAGATTTGGGCCCCGTATCTAAGGAAGGATGTGCTGAGGGGCAGCACGGTGGCGCAGTGGGTTAGCACTGCTGCCTCACGGCGCCGAGGTCCCAGGTTCGATCCCGGCTCTGGGTCACTGTCCGTGTGGAGTTTGCACATTCTCCCTGTGTTTGCGTGGGTTTCGCCCCCACAACCCAAAGATGTGCAGGTTAGGTGGATTGGCCACGCTAAATTGCCCCTTAATTGGAAAAAATGAATTGGGTGCTCTAAATTTTTTTTTAAAAAGGAAGGATGTGCTGGCCTTGGAAAGGGTCCAGAGGAGGTTCACAAGAATGATCCCTGGAATGAAGAGCTTGTCGTATGAGGAACGGTTGAGGACTCTGGGTCTGTACTCATTGGAGTTTCACAACCCTTTGGGTGAAGAAGTTCACTTACCTGCTTGGTCCTCACAATCTCACTTACTTTGATATTTAATGTTACATTTCTGATAATGACTTCAGCTGATGATTTAAGATCTCACTGCACCGTTGAAAAAATTCAAGAGGTTTATCCTCAAACTTGCCATGTTCAGTCCAAGTGTCTTTGACATTTTGGGGGTTCTAAACATTTCATTTCAGTGCATCCCTCCTATATAACACACATTGGCTGCGAATCCTGCTTTGCAGCGG